>NC_042512.1:9895311-9932811 GCF_900963305.1 Echeneis naucrates | reverse complement strand
TAAAGATCCAAAATACATCCCTGTACATCAGAGTGGTGCTGTGGCTTAGTTGGTCAAAGAGCCTGTCTAGTAAACAGGAGATCCTGGGTTCAGTGTCTCATTGATAAAGTTTAAGGTTGTTGAGTTAAATTCATATAAGTTTCATTAAAAGGACACAGCACTCTCTCTGACCAGTCACTTAACTGCACAGTCTTCATGTCTCCCAGCAGTTCCTTGTTGCTAAAGTCAGATGTTGTAGAAAAAAAAGTACTTCTGGGTTTTCATCAGCAGTAGGTTACAATGATCAATATTATAGATATGACAGACAGAGTTCTCGATGTTTTCCTGTTAATCAGTGCTGCTGAAAATCTCATGTAGTGTGTATAAATAGCAGAGGATGGTTTCGATCCTTCGACCTCTGAGTTATGGGCCCAGCACGTTCATCGTTGGCACCATTGGCATGAGATCTACAGAATCTCAAGTTAAATTGTAGACACACAGTTAAACTGCAATGGCCGGGAATCGAACCCGGGTCAACTGCTTGGAAGGCAGCTATGCTCACCACTATACCACCATTGCATGCAAAATGGTGAGCATCCACTCCGAATGGACGCGAAATGGTACCGTTTGTTTGCGCTGTAAAAATTCTTATTTGTGCTGCTACGGTTTTATCGATGTTAGACATTTTAATTTCTGGTGATGAAGTCACACAGCCCCCCATGTTCTCCAAATGGACCCAAAGTGCAGTTGTCACCAAATTTATCAAACAGTAATGTCAGATGTCAGATGTCAGTAATTTAAGATGTTCAATCTTAAATAATTACATAGCCTTTCGTAGCTCAAAGCTTTTGATCCAGTGAGACATTTATAAGCAGTTAGTTCCATTAGGCCACTGGGACAGATATTTAATATCTCCAAGAAGCGAGAATAGGTTAGGAAGGATACTAAATGTTGTAGTGTATGATCAATGCTCAGAAAACGTTTGACTACATTTTAAATGCCATAAATGTCCTGCTGTCAATGGCTCGTTGGTCGAGGGGTATGATTCTCGCTTCGGGTGCGAGAGGTCTGACTGGAACTTTTCCTGTTGCAGCCTGCTATTCCTGCTAGAATGATCCTAAATATCTGCCTTTAAGGACATCGTGAACTAGCAGACAATTGGTCACCTGCCAAGATAAAAATATATATAATCATGCTGTGCACGTGCAAATGAAGATCATTATATGCATCATAATCATGGACCAGCAAAGATGGTGACAGATAGAACATCATGTTATGTCAGCACCACAAAAGTAGTACAAAGAAGTACCAAGATGTACAGAGGATCTGTACATCTTGGTACTTGTCTAACATCGATAAAACCGTAGCATCACAAATCTTGCAGCTTTAGCAGCCCGGCTAGCTCAGTCGGTAGAGAATGAGACTCTTAATCTCAGGGTCGTGGGTTCGAGCCCCACGTTGGGCGATAAGTAGTTTCTTTTTTTTAGACCCAAACTTACCCAGCAGAACACTGCCTGGTTATGAGCAGGTTAAAAAGTAGAGACTTCCACCTGCAGTCTATCCAATGACCAGCAGGGGGCTCCACTGGTTGACAAAAACAGCCAGGATGGCCGAGCGGTCCAAGTCACTGTGTTCAGGTCGCAGTCTCCTCTGGAGGCGTGGGTTTGAAAACATGTAGTGGACTTAGTTGTGTCTATCCTCAGCTGGGACTTGAACAGAATCTCAACACTCAAGTGAGTTGATGAGTTAAAACAAGCAAGCTTAATACTGAAGTATGTTTTCAAGACTGAAGATCTTCCCTCTTCAGCTAGTGCAGCTTCAGTATGGCATTGTTACTATTGTCAGTGATTAAGCCAAACTGTCTTATACGGTGAATGTGTGCTCTATGTTTTTTTTTTCTTTTGCAAGAAAATGTAAAATAAAATAAAACTTAAAAGTGAGCTGAAAGAAAAGGAGCAGTTCTGTGTTAAGTGTGAATGATGACTTTTTGTGTGTGTGGGGATGTTTTGTTTTGAATTTATGATCTTTGTTGTCCATAAAGAAAGGCATTAACAAAGCCCCACCTGTCATGTCTCTATTCCCCACCAGTGGGGTGGAGCCCACACTTTAAGAACGGCGGCCCGATAAGCATCCAACAGCATCACTGAGTTACTGAGCACAGTGACAACTGTACACATTACTGGAGAAAGTGATAAATGACATTCTCCCTGTTTTCCTGTTAATCAGTGCTGCTGAAAATCTCCTGACATCTTCCAGCTAGATGATGAGACATCCAGTGTTTTAGGATAGCAGAGGATGGTTTTGATCCATTGACCTCTGGGTTATGGGCCCAGCACGCTTCCGTGAACTGGATTTATTTCCTTTCCTGGATTTACTTCATCATTTCAGTCACTCTGTGGATTCAGCTTACAAATGCAAAATACAACCAACATTTAAACAATGACGTGTTGAAACAAAACTTTACTGATTCCACTTTGCAAAAAGAAGAACACAGTGAGGCATTGACTGAACAGGACTTTACCTTTTCCAGATCCCTTCCTTCATCCTGATGAATGTTGAAGCAAAGAGATATTTGTTTAAACTGCAAAGTACTTTATGAACCAACATCAAAATGCTGGAAACACCGTGCTGTCGGGGGGCGCCAGTGTGTGTGTGTTTGTGTGTATGTGAATTCATGCACGTGAGTGGCATTTGACACTCAGGTCAGAGTGGGCTGTACAAACATAGACGTCACATTTGCAGCATCTCAGGCTTGTTTTGTTGTCTCTTTTCAGACCCAGGTAGGCTTGGAGGTCTACCAGGTCCAATTCTCTCCAGATGTCCCCAAACACACACTCTCCCTCCAGGTTTGTCTCCAGTATAATTCCCTCAGTGGACTCTGGGAAAAAGAGTTGGAAGCTGTGCTCCCTCACAACAAGAAGATATAAATTTTTTGGCTTGAAGACACAACTTTCTGATCTGGAGTCAGACACGCTACCATTGCACCACAGAGTCTTCCTGTGTGCTGAGTTGTTGTAGTTATTGGCGTCTCCGGCGTCGGCTAGTTAGTTTGGGTCAGACCCCCTCTCCCTTCGGGAAAAAAAAAACGTACCTCTCTGCTCCAACATTTCTCTTCCGTGATTGGTCAAGTGTTGGAAGAATCCATGACATTGATTGGCTGACAAATTTTGGACTTTGTGTACGTGATTGTGGCCTCCAACATTTCTCAAACACGATCCTTCTGCAGCTGGCACTCAGGTCGCACTCTCCCCTGGAGGTGTCAAATCCCACTTCTGACAGAATCCACTTTTCTTTCACCTCTACTGCTGTAAGGTGTGTTTGGGGACAAAGGTATTGGCGACATAACACTAAGGGCTCGTCCGCGATTTGAACCCGGGACCTCTCGCACCCAAAGCAAGAATCATACCCCCAGGACCAACGAGCCATTAGCTGCAAAGACTTAAAGGTGCTAAAGGGCATTCTGGTCTGGACTCCTGACAGTGTTTTGTAAAGTTTGTTAACCAAACTCTTCCAAAGTGGATGAAAAATCTGTATAAAATGTGAATTTGACTTTTTCACAATAAAGGAGTAAGGACTGAAAACTCTAAAGCCTGTGGCTCCCTGTGGTAGGAATGGACAGCAGTTGTTGGACTAAAGATGACTCAACTGTTACTGAATCATCTGTAGCTCAGTCAGTGGAGCATCAGAAAGGAGCAGCTGCTTCACTCTCAGTGGAGTTCCTCCTCATCACCTCAACAAAGCAGAAGGGTCATCTCTGCAGTTGTTCTCTGAAACCGTCTGTATCTGTATCGTAGAAGAAGTAAAAACAAATGGGAAAATAACACTCAGTAACATTTATGTTTGTATGTGTTGTCCCCCTTCAGCAGGAAGTTTCTGTGGTCTTGGTAACAGTTTGAAGAACAAAATGATCAGACAACGAACCTCTTAAATTCATGAGGATGAATAGACACAGTTTAGTCCGTTCATCTGTAACACACAGCTGCCCAAACACGAAGGGACTCGAACCCTCAGTCTTCTGATCCGAAGTCAGACGCCTTGTCCATTAGGCCACGTGGTCACTGGGCCATGGTGATATCCCATTGTCAGTCAGTCAGCTCTGCCTGGATACAACAGTGATCAGGGCTGTATGATGTATGTTTATACTGAAACTCTGACAGCTCTCCTCCATCTCCCTCTTTTACTTTCTCTGGGTTCCAGGCCTCGTTGGTGCAGTAGTGATGCTGTTGGATGCTTATAGGGCCGCCGTTCTTAAAGTGTGGGCTCCACCCCACTGGTGGGGAATAGAGACATGACAGGTGGGGCTTTGTTAATGCCTTTCTTTATGGACAACAAAGATCATAAATTCAAAACAAAACACCCACACACACACAAAAAGTCATCAGTAACACTTAACACAGAACTGCTCCTTTTCTTTCAGCTCACTTTTAAGTTTTATTTTATTTTACATTTTCTTGCAAAAGAAAAATAACACAGAAGCACACATTCACCATATAAGAAGTGGAGACGGCTTGGCTCCATCAATGACATCCCTCGACACCCTCGACATCCCCTCGGGGATCTAGTTTCCTGGTGCTGTAGCTTAGCTGGTCAAAGTGCTGGTCTAGTAAACAGGTTCAAATCCCAGCAGTGCCTTGTTGTAAATGTTGGAGAAACAACATGGCTGATGTAAGTTTCCCCGTCTTGATTAGAAATTTCTGGAACTATTTGTGAAGGTGCTGCTGGCTAACAGGAGTATTATATTTTAGAAGTAAAGTATTCCCTTTTTCAGCTATTCCACTGTTATGTTTAAAATGCAAAGTACCTTTTTAACCAACATCAAAATACTGGAAACACCGTGCTGTGGCTCGCCCCGTCCGGGCGTGTGTGGTCGGGGGGAGCCGGCCTCGCCGCTGTGAGGCAGGACCCTTGCTGGTGGCTCTGTGCCACTGTGCTCTGTTTGTGTTGTCCGGTTTGTGCCCAATGGCCCTGGGGTCCTTTTGTTGGCCCCTCAGTTCCAGGCCTCGTTGGCGCAGTAGGCAGCGCGTCAGTCTCATAATCTGAAGGTCGTGAGTTTGAGCCTCACACGGGGCACTTCTTTAGTTAATAATGAGGAGTTAGTGGTTGGGTCTAGAAGCTCAGTTCTTTTAACACTCTCTGGTTAACATGTTTCAATTATATCTTTGGACCGTCTACGGACCATTTCACTGCTCCGTGTGGACAAATATGTGAAGTTTTACAGCTGACCAAGAAGAGACATTTTCTTTGCTCTACAACGTAACTTTGTGAAAATAACATGTCTGTGGTTGTTTTCTGATCCCTCCTTCGTTTCTTCATGTCTTCTGTTTGTGTCTCTCTCTCGGAGTGATGTTGTTACTGAAGCCGACTCTGACCCCTCACTGAGCGGGTCGGTGCGGAGAAACACTCCGTTACCTCCGACAGCTGAGCGGTATCGCTTCTCGGCCTTTTGGCTAAGATCAAGTGTAGTATCTGTTCTTATCAGTTTAATATCTGATACGTCCCCTACCCGGGGACCATATATTAAATAGATTTTTGGAACAGGGAGTAAAATCTAAAATCTGAAAACATTCATGGAATACATAGAAAACAGTATCACAGAGTCACAAATATTTTTAGAACTTTATAGCAAAGTATGTCACAATAAGTAGAAAATATGTTGAAAGACTGACGGCATAGGTCTCACTTTGAGCGATGATTTAGAAAATAATGCTCAAATTTAATTCATTTTCACAAAACTATAATGGATCACAGTTTAGTTCTTATAAAAGACTTTGATAAAGTGAGTAACTTACAGGTTTAATCCATTTTCAGTTTCAATTATTTTCATGTTACGCCATGTGGTGATTTTAGGCATAATACAACAAATTGTCACATAATTTCTGATACCAATGAAAAATCTAAAAACAACATGTTTCTATAAAGATGAGAGTTAGTAGAGCAAATATCAACCTTTTTTGTGCCTCTTATTTAAATTTTTTACAAAACCCCTTTTTCTGGTATACATGTCACTGACCCAAACACAAATGAATGAGGACAAAAAACAGCAAAGCAAAAGTAAAAAAAAAAGTCCAAATATGTTAGTTTACTTTTGGTCAACCAGTAGCGAGACTGCAGTCAGCCGCTTCGGTCTTTCTCTTTATAGTCGTCACAACCAAACGGTTTCTCTTCTGTATTGACCTCCATGTATACTTTAAGGCTTTTCTCTGGTTTAAATCTTTTCCCACAAACATCACAGCTGAAGTGTTACACTTCTGTGTGGATCTTCATGTGTCGTTTAACTTCATTCTTTAGTTTAAATTTTTTCCCACAAACATCACAACCGAAGGGTCTCTCTTCTGTATGGACTGCCATGTGTGTTTTAAGCACTCCCTTTTTTTTAAAGCTTTTCCCACAAACATCACAGCTGAAGGGTTTCACTTCTGTATGGACTGCCATGTGTGTTTTAAGCACTCCCTTTTTTTTAAAGCTTTTCCCACAAACATCACAGCTGAAGGGTTTCACTTCTGTATGGACTGCCATGTGTTTGTTAAGGGTATCCTTTAGTTTAAATCTTTTCCCACAAACATCACAGCTGAAGGGTTTCACTTCTGTATGGACTGCCATGTGTTTGTTAAGGGTATCCTTTAGTTTAAATCTTTTCCCACAAACATCACAGCTGAAGGGTTTCACTTCTGTATGGACTGCCATGTGTTTGTTAAGGGTATACTTTAGTTTAAATCTTTTCCCACAAACATCACAGCTGAAGGGTCTCTCATCTGTGTGGACTGCCATATGTGGTTTAAGCATTGCCTTTAGTTTAAATCTTTTCCCACAAACATCACAGCTGAAGGGTCTCTCTTCTGTATGGACCGTCATGTGTCTGTTAAGGGCTGCCTTTAGTTTAAATCTTTTCCCACAAACATCACAGCTGAAGGGTCTCTCTTTTGTGTGGACCTTCATGTGTTTGTTCAGGATTTTCTTTAATGAAAATCTTTTCCCACAAACATCACAGCGGAAGGGTTTCTCTCTTGTATGTACTACCATGTGTGATTTAAGATAAGCTTGTCGCTTAAACCTTTTGTAATAAAATGAGCAGCCAAACAGTCTCTCTACTGAGTGAACTTGCATATGCTGTTTCTCCCCTGTGTGGGTCTTCATGTGAATCTTCAGATCCCACTTTTTTTTAAACATTTCCCCACACTCAGAGCAGCTGATGGGTTTTTCATTACTGTCACATTTTCTAACATTTGCATCACCTTCATGTATTTTCACATCTAACTGGGCCACTCTGGTTTCATGATAATCATCTTCACTGATTTCAGTATCAGAGGAGTCTGAGACCTCTTCCTCTGGATCTGGATCTGGTTGAAGAGGACTCTGTGGATCACAGCTCCTGGCCGGTTCATTCATCTCTTCATCCTCACTCTTCACCTGAAACGGCCTCACAGGGTTCCTGGTCTCCTCCAGTCCTGGTACCTGGTCCTCCTCCTGTTCCTGTTTAAGGACTGGACTCTCTGAATCCTCCGGATCCGGACTGGAGGTGAACTCAGTAGGAACCTCTTTTTTCACCATCAGCTGCTGAACATCTGGAGGAAACGATTCAATCATGAATCCTCTTTATTAGCTACAATATGAACACAGTTATTCCTCCAGCTGCTTCATTCTACATCTGCCAAATACAGTCCTCAGCCTTTCTCACTCATAAAAACAACCGACCCGTTTTGTGGATCAGGACTCGGGGCTGCAGCAGCTCCAGCTGGCTCCTCTGCCGGTCGATCTCCTGCCTGAAGCCCGAAGCCTCCTCCTCATATCCGGCTACCATTCTGTCCACGGCCGCTAAGATCTCCCGGCAGGCGGCGGCGAGTCTGTCGGTGACAAAACCCCGCAGGACTTCTGCTGTGGACATTTTAGCTCCTTCACTTTCCAGCTGACGGACAAAAGACCATCAGTGCTGTTTGTGTGGAGCAAATATACAGATATTATCAGTATGAGACACTTTATCGAAACAATTCCTATATTATTTTTCTAAACATTGATTCAATGTGGTCATTAACCTGCAATATGCCCTTTAAGGTAACATTTGTGACTTTCTAACTACTTTCTTAACCCCCCACCCTCCATATCATTGATAAAACTTGCTGACTTGTGATTGACTTCTGAAATCACCAACACTACCCCAACAAATAGCACTTACTGCTCTCAGAACAGAAGTCTGTGCTTCAGTTGGGGAAACGTTGGTGACAAATGCACTAATTCAGCTGATCTGAAGAAATGTATTAATTTTTGTCCAAATTCCATCCAGGACAACCCCAAAGAGAAGCACCTATGCACAAAGAGTTCATCAGTGTCTCTGATTGGAGTGATCCGAGTTAGATCTGAAGAAAACATGGCTCCAAGACTTACTGTTGTTTTTGTCAATTTCCACTGAACGTGGAAAAAGAGACCAATTGAATTGATTAAGTCACATTAAGCTTTCATTTTTACCTCACTTAGGATCTTCTCCTCAAGAGTCTTTGCATTAACTTCCCAGTCGTGTCCAATGGACTCCCTTTCAGGCTTTTACCTGAATTTATCTTCTACCTGAATGAAACCACTCCCACAGCTGCCTGCCTACTTTGTTCGGGCGGTTTCAATGGTCTTGGTAATGGTTTGTAATGAAGAACACATTTAGTCCATCAGGAACAGACAACGATCCTCTTAAATTCATGAGGACCATTAGCATATGGTGAGAGGACTGTTAACTGCAGTGATTAGGGATCAGGGTTGTGTTGTTGCAGCTGATCTGAAGAAATCTATTTAAAATAGCAAATCATCATCATTTTTTACTGAATTTCTGAGCAGGACAACCCCAAAGAAAAGCATTTATGTAGAAAGGAATAACTGTAGCATATCTGAGTTAGAGCCTCAGATATGGCCTGCTGTTGTTTTTGTCAGTCAACAAGTAGCTGAGCTGTGTAGTTGTGTTGTGCTACACACCAAACATGTCCAGAAAAGACAGACTGTTCTGTGTATTTCCCTGAAGAGTTGCCAGACTGTGTTCACACCTTGATTCCTGCCATCACAGTTCACCTTTTGTGTCTTACTTTTGTTATCCTTTCCAAAATTTTATTTGATGGCACAGAGGGACCCGAGGCACTAATAAAAAAAGAAGGGGGGCCTGAAAGTGTGACTTGGTTCCCATCGTTCATATTAAAGAGCCGTTAAAGAGACTCTCTGTGATCAGCTTAGGGTTAGCTGTCATGTTTCTAAAAAAAAACAATGCGTCAACAAGTGTTCAAGGCTTTTGATGGTGTAGTGGTGGTCAGTCATCATTGGTGGTTCATCTGTAGAATTCTCACCTGCCAGGCGGGAGGCCTGGGTTCATTTTTCTGGAATGTAAAACTCAGCTGCTCTCCATGAAAAGCAGCAGTCAGCTCTGCCTGGATACAACAGTGGTCAGGGCTGTATGATGTATGTTTATACTGAAACACTGACAGCTCTCCTCCATCTCCCTCTTTTACTTACTCTGGGTTCCAGCCCTCGTTGGTGCAGCAGGCAGCACGTCAGTCTCATAATCTGAAGGTGGTGAGTTGGAGCCTCTCACCACTTCCAGGCCATGGAAGCAACAATGAGAAGTCATTTCCACTGTGTGCTGTGCTTAAATGGCTCAGTTGGTAGAGTCCCTGGTTCAATCCTGGATTTTAGTACCTGTGGTTTATCTTTAGAAGACTGTCTTTTTTAATTAATGAGAGATAAAAAGCTATTTAGGAAATGTCAAGGTGACACAAAACACAGAAGTGTTTTGGGCCCATAATACAGACGTTGATGGATTGAAACCCTCCTCTGCTATCCTAACACACTGGCTGAATGTCATTTATCACTTTCTCCAGTAATGTGTACAGTTGTCACTGTGCTCAGTGACTCAGTGATGCTGTTGGATGCTTATAGGGCCGCCGTTCTTAAAGTGTGGGCTCCACCCCACTGGTGGGGAACAGAGACATGACAGGTGGGGCTTTGTTAATGCCTTTCTTTATGGACAACAAAGATCAGAAATTCAAAACAAAACACCCCCACACACACAAAAAGTCATCAGTAACACTGAACAGAACAGGTCCTTTTCTTTCAGCTCACTTTTAAGTTTTATTTTATTTTACATTTTCTTGCAAAAAAAAAACAAAAAAAACACAGAGCACACATTCACCATATAAGAAGTGGAGACGGTTTGGCTCCATCAATGACATCCCTCGACACTGGAACCTCGAGCCAGCGCCTTTGATAAAGATCAGCTGACAGTCCTGTGGTTCCATGGTGTAATGGTTAGCACTCTGGACTTTGAATCCAGTGATCCGAGTTCAAATCTCGGTGGAACCTCTGTCTTCTGATTTAGTGGGATAGTGACTACATATAACAGTAACTCCACTCCACCCAAGACAGTGATCCACCCCTGAGCAGAGAGGAGGCTTCATGAAACAGTTTCTCTTTTCACCTGCTGCAGCAGCTCAGAGCCTCTGTGGTTCAGTAAAGGTCCAAAGAGGATGTAGCTCAGTGGTAGAGGACATGTCATATTGTGAATGAAGCTCACAGGACAGTCATGGTCACATACTCTTCTCTCCTCCAAACCTTTGAGGTTTCTCATAATGTCATTCCTTCTGTGAAGGTGGTAGAGTGGCCGAGCAGTCCAACGTGCTGGATTAAGGCTCAGGTCTCTTTGGAGGCAAACAGTTTCAACTGCCAGCTTGTTATATCTGTAGTATCTAACATTATGAACAAGGCACTGCTGTGATTCAAACCCAGGATCTCCTGTTTAAGAGACAGACACTTTCTGTCTCAAGATCCTGATCGACAGCATTGTTGCGTTTTGCTACATCTGAACTCAAGATACAAATAAAATAATCTAAAATGGCTTTTATTTTGAAATGCTTTTTTGGCGCGACTGCTCTTGTTCTTTCTGTAGCTCAAAGTGTTAAGGAGTTGAAACGCAGCAAAACATATGAAATGATGAAAATAAAGATTAGAATTCATTTAATTTTTGGTGGGATGACTATGCTGACTGGATAACTGAGAGATCAGAGTGTTAGACAAGATAAGTACTTCCTGTGCTTCATTAGCAGTGCTGCAGATTGAACCCAGGACCTCATACATGCAAAACATACGCTCTCCCACTGAGCTACATCCCCTGCATGGTCTCGTAGCTTTAGCAGCTTAATCAGCTTTAGCTAGGGAGTTTTGTCAATGACCTGTATTTCTCATGAACTAAAGCCATTTTACCCTGAGCGAAAATCAAACCCGGGCTGCAGCAGTGAGAGCTGATCCAGCCACATGCAGTGGTGGTATAGTGGGAAGCATATTTTCATCAAAATTACGTTTTAATCGTTGTTGGCAGGACTCGAACCTGCGTGGGGAAACCCCAATGGATTTCAAGTCCATCGCCTTAACCACTCGGCGACAACAACTACATAAGCTGCTGAAAACCTTTGTGACATCACAGAATGAGCATCTGCATGAGCAGAGTGTTGGAGAGCAGAACTCTTTCCTGTGCTTCAGATACACTGTTTGGTTCTGAGCTGATTGTTAATAATCAATGAATGATCAATAATCTTCTCAGCTGTTCTGAATGGTGACAGTGAGGCAGCCTTTGTGTTTAATGCCTTTGATCTCCAGTGACGTCACACAGTCTCGTTGTGGAGTTATTAGTTGTTGATTCTGCAAAAATGTGGTGCGGTGAAATGGTCCATAGAAGTCTAACATCACTGAAACATGTTAACCAGACAGTGTTCAAGGATTTGAGGTTTAAACCACTAAAATCTCATTATTAACTAAAGCTGTGTCTGTTATATCTATAACATTTAACATTATCCGCAAGGCACTGCTGGGATTTGAACCCAGGATCTCCTGTTTACAAGACAGGCGCTTTGACCAGCTAAGCCACAGCACCATGCTGAAGTACATGTATATACAGAGGATCTGGTGATGGAAGTGTAATGTGTATACTGCAGCTGAGGTTGATGGTAAAGTGGTTTGTTTTAATGTAAGAGTGCAGCGTTTGGATGCTCCAATCAGTCCGAGAAGGGTTTCCACATGTATGGATTCCCCAAGAACCATGAGGGCTGGAAAACGTGGTGTGTGTGCTTGTGTGTGTGTGTGTACAGATACAAATGCTAATAAAGATAAGTATATGTACCGCAAAGGACCTCTGATATAATACAGAGATTGTCAATTGAGATTGAGGTAGTGATTTAATCATTTTACTCCTGGAGATACTTTCACTATATATAATCACACTGTGCAAATAAAGATCAGTATATGCATCACGGTACCACTTTGGGTTCATTTAGAGAACATGTGCAGATTGCTGGGGAATTAGCTCAAATGGTGGAGCGCTCGCTTAGCATGTGAGAGGTAGTGAGATCGATGCCCACATTCTCCATAAGACTTTAGCTCTTTGTTGGAGATACAGCAACAAGTGAACTAAACACAGCAAGTCTCTGGGTGGGCTTTGGAGCCTTTTGGGAAACAGAAGCAGGACTGTTGTTGTGTATGGAGCTTTGACTGTTTCCTGAACACATCATAAACTTAAGCAGCTGCTCTCCTGCTCACATGTTCTTCACACCATCACAATATATCGATGGTGGGTTGGTGGACCGGTGGACACTTTGATATCAGTAAATCCACCGTGTTTTAAAGAAGTTCAGAGTGTTTCAGAGTTTCTGACATGGATACAGACAGACAGATCCAGTGTCCCAGAGAGAGAGGAGGCCCGCTGAGCTTTCATGTTCTTCTGTGGAACAGACAGCAGAGACTGAGACATTGCATGCTAAATATAAATAAAACCACATACTCAACTACTTGTTTGGCTGTTATTGCATCATTCCATATTTGCACATGTCAGTTTCACATTTGGAGTGGTAGGGTGACAACTGAAAGCTCTGTAGAAGTATTACTTAGATACGTTTTCAAGTTTTAGTGGGAAAGCAAACACATCTCTCAAGGAGCCTTAGACCACCGACCATCCTGACATGTTCGTCCAGCTGCCAGTCTCTGACGAGGAAACAGAAACCAATGTAGAGGAAAGGGGCAGTGCAACTGTGCTCACATTAGCATGTAGTGTGAGGATGAAGTAAACTGTAAATCTCACTTTGAGCAACGTAGAACATTGTTTATTATTTGAATATGACTGCACAGAGTTTTTGAATGATCAATAATCTTCTCAGCTGCTCTGAATGGTGACAGTGGGGCAGCCTTTGTGTTTACATCTGAATCACATGTGATTTTGGAAATTCTTCAAAGCAGCTTCAAAGGAGGAGTTTCATTCTGTGAGTATTGTTACATCATCAGGCGATGTATCAAAGGCAGCAGCTCTTCAGACACACAAGTGACACACAACTGTGAGGAGCACAAGTGTTGACCTCTCGCACCCTACACATTCAAACCCCAGCAGTGCTGTGGTTCATACTTTACAGCTTGTCACTGTAAATTACTGTGATGAGTGCTGATTCTCTCAAATAAGAATATGTATAAAACAAACAAACCAAATCAATTAAACGGCTTTGCTTTGTCCTGACACCCAAACATTTGGACACAACTTTCTGGCGGGCTGTCATTAGTCTTACTAAAGTTTTCCGAGCGTGAAAAGCGGTTAATCACCAAATTTCCTTCTGCTGAACGAAGCTGTAATAAAGGAAGTGATGAGCAGGAACTCCACTGAGAGCGAAGCACTGCAGGATGTCTTGTAGCCAACAACAGAAGTGCCACTGCAGCACTCTGCTGCTCAACTCTCAGTATTATAGATATGATAGACAACATTCTCCGTGTTTTCCTGTTAATCAGTGCTGCTGAAAAACTCATGTCTCATGATGGGACATCCAGTGTGTATAAACAGCAGAGGATGGTTTCAATCCATCGACCTCTGGGTTATGGGCCCAGCACGCTTCCACTGCACCACTCTGCTCACTAGGTTCAGGTTGCAATGTCCTCTGGAGTTTTGTGTAATTTTTAACCACCGCATCCACTTTCTGTCAAAGCGGCTGTGGTGGTTAAAAAGTACTGAGATTTCCACCTGCAGTGTATCAAATGACCACGAGGGGGCAGCTTGGAAAATGAAGTCAGATCTTATTGAAGAGCATCAGACTTTTAATCTGAGGATCCAGGGTTCAAGTCCCTGTTCAGGTGCTGCAGCTTCTTCCCAATGGATGTTTTTTTGTCATCACATGTACCTTTGGGTTCATGACGAGGTGGCCGAGTGGTTAAGGCGATGGACTGCTAATCCATTGTGCTCTGCACGCGTGGGTTCGAATCCCATCCTTGTTGGTGTTCAGCTGGCTTTAGTCTGTCTGAGTTGTACCCTGCTGTTGAGCAGATTGAATTGTGGTGATTGCACTTTTTTTAACAGGAGACAAACTTTGTTAAGAGTCATGATGGTCACTACACTACAGAAACTGCATGCACTCATTCATTTGAAGCGACCGTGAGAGTGTGACGTATCCATCTGTGTCGCGTGGGGCATCAATGAAAGGCAGGAAATGCCTTTGATCTCCAGTGACGTCACACAGTCTCGTTGTGGAGTTATTAGGTGTTGATTCTGCAAAAATGGTCCAGTGCGGTGAAATGGTCCATAGAAGTCTAATATCACCGAAACATGTTAACCAGACAGTGTTCAAGGATTTGAGGTTTAAACCACCAAATTCTCATTATTAACTAAAGCTGTGTCTGTTATATCTATAACAAAAAAAGACCAATTCACTTGTGGAGCTGCTGGTAAAACAGGGACAGTCTGAGATTGCTTGGACATCCTGACTGCACAAAAGAGAGACATTTCAGGATGCCTGATCCAACAAACATTTGGCTCCTGGCCCAGTTTGGTTCTTTCTTCTGTCTGCAGAACTCAAAGGTATCTGGCAGGACCATGATTGTCTTTGGAGCCTCATTAACAGAGTGCACTCTACTGTGGAGGTCATGAGAAAAAAGTGGGAGGAGTCTTTGATCTCTTTGATGTCATTAGAACCTTTGTGACAGACCTTTGTGTTTTCTTCCTCTACGATACAGACACAAACTGTCAGTACTGATGCTGAGCTGCTTAAAGTGTCTGTCTTGTAAACAGGACATTCTGCATTCAAACCCCAGCAGTGCTTCGCTCTCAGTCAGAGTTGACCTCACCCGAAGTACCCCATAACTCTTGCCAAATGACTTTTTATGACCTGCTTGTTTTGACCTACATTTCCAATATTCTGCCTCCTCTTTCAACCACACCATGAAATATTGTGAGGTTGAATGCTGCACGCTGACTGCTTGTGTGTCCAAATGGCTTCAAAGACATCTTTTTGCCATGAACTCCTCCAAACCTTCGGACACAGCTTTGAGCTTTCTCACAGGTGACACAGGTGTGCTGTATTCAGGCTCCAGTCTCTTGGTGTGGGTTCAAATCCCACCACTGCCAGGTCATCTCTCTCTCTGCCATTATTTAATATATTATATTTATAATATAATAATATACATTATATTATAATATATATATATGACATTTACAATATAGAAATAGAATAGAAATACCAGAACGAAAGACAAAGAATTAATCAGTGTCTCTGATTGGAGTGAATCAATAGATTCTGTAATTGAAGTCATCTAACGTCTAAGAAGACATCAATTCCATGACTTGTTGTGTTTGGTAGTTAACACAGCATCAAGAAATAACACTATTAAATTCAAAACTCAAGTAAACTTTGAGGTTGCATAATTAATTGTGACTTTCACTTTGTGGTGGCAGTTATGGCTCCCACCAAACCTGTTGTTGCCTTTGTCAGTCAGCACTGCCTCAACAAGGAGCACTTAGTGAATTCAACAGCCAAGTCAGCGCTCAGGTAAGCTGAAGTCTTGTGGAGAATGTGGACATCGATCCCACTACCTCTCACATGCTAAGCGAGCGCTCTACCATTTGAGCTAATTCCCCTGTACTGGCATGCTAGACCCTTTAAAAAGGCTCCTTTAACAACCTCTGAGTTCACCATCAACAGGTTTCAAAGATATTTAGAAATCATTCACGATGGCCTTAAAGGCAGA
Organism: Echeneis naucrates; assembly: GCF_900963305.1. NCBI lineage: Eukaryota > Metazoa > Chordata > Actinopteri > Carangiformes > Echeneidae > Echeneis > Echeneis naucrates. The sequence continues at coordinate 9,916,824 of NC_042512.1, read as the reverse complement.
TATTTAGGATAATTCTAGCTGGAATAGCAGGCTGCAACAGGAAAAGTTCTGCATTTCTCTGTGGCGCAATCAGTCAGCGTGTTCGGCTGTAGCTCAGTGGTAGACGTTCACCAAAACAAAAGGCCACTCAAGGCAGAACCACTGCTCAGTCTCAAGACCAGACCGTGCTCAGACCACATCTTCAACAAACATGATGAGGTGACAAACATGTGGGACATGTGTGTGTTACACCAATAGACTGTAAATGCACACTAGTGGTCAATTAGAATAATGAACGTGGGTAGAAGATAATATAATACATAATTAAAAAACAAAACTCTGTCTTCTGCTCTATAAGACATTACTGGGACAAGATTCCATCGCCTTTGAAATGATTCAGTTGCCTTTGAAGTGACTGTGATGTCATTGGCTCCCCATAATTCCATGTAAATACCAGCTGGCAGACAGAGTTACATCATAGTACATGCACAGGAGAACTACAGCGAAGCACACTGACAAACACAAACATCATGCCAAAGAGGATGAAGATCCCACAAGTTCACAACAAGTGAACTAAACATAGACATCCTGTCTAGACAAAGTTGTTTTGGTCGACTTTTGACTGGCCCACACTTTTAAAAGACCAAAATAAAAAAATAAAATAAAAAAAAACAGTTCAGTTGTGTCATGGTTCATTGGTAACAACTAACATTTTGTAGATCAGTATCATACCATGGTTGGCTGTGCAACGTTTGGATGCTCCAATCAGTCCGAGAAGGGTTTCCACATGTATGGATTCCCCAAGAACCATGAGGGCTGGAAAAGGTGGTGTGTGTGTGTGTGTGTGTGTGTGTATACAGATACAAATGCAAATAAGTATATGCACCACAAAGGGCCTCTGATGTAATATAGACATTGTCAATTAAAACGAGGTTGTGATTTAATCATTTTACTCCTGGAGATACTTTCACAGCTAGCAAAGACAAACTAGCAGACAATTGGTCACCTGCCAAAATAAAAATATATACAATCACACTGTGCACGTGCAAATAAAGATCAGTATATGCATCACAGTACCACTTTGGGTTCGTTTAGAGAACATGGGGGGTGATGGCAGGGGAATTAGCTCAAATGGTAGAGCGCTCGCTTAGCATGTGAGAGGTAGTGGGATCGATGCCCACATTCTCCACAAGACTTTAGCTCTTTGTTGGAGGGTGGACTTTGGAGCCTTTTGGTAAACAGAAGTAGGACTGTTGTTGTGTATGGAGCTTTGACTGTTTCCTGAACACATCATAAACTTAAGCAGCTGCTCTCCTGCTCACATGTTCTTCACACCATCACAATATATCGATGGTGGGTTGGTGGACCGGTGGACACTTTGATATCAGTAAATCCACCGTGTTTTAAAGAAGTTCAGAGTGTTTCAGAGTTTCTGACATGGATACAGACAGACAGATCCAGTGTCCCAGAGAGAGAAGAGGCCCGCTGAGCTTTCATGTTCTTCTGTGGAACAGACAGCAGAGACTGAGACATTGCATGCTAAATATAAATAAAACCACATACTCAACTACTTGTTTGGCTGTTATTGCATCATTCCATATTTGCACATGTCAGTTTCACATTTGGAGTGGTAGGGTGACAACTGAAAGCTCTGTATAAGTATTACTTAGATGCGTTTTCAAGTTTTAGTGGGAAAGCAAACACATCTCTCAAGGAGTTAACCTTGAGTCTGGAGCCTTAGACCACCTGACATGTTCGTCCAGCTGCCAGTCTCTGATGAGGAAACAGAAACCAATGTAGAGGAAAGGGGCAGTGCAACTGTGCTCACATTAGCATGTAGTGTGAGGATGAAGTAAACTGTAAATCTCACTTTGAGCAACGTAGAACATTGTTTATTATTTGAATATGACTGCAGAGTTTTTGAATGATCAATCAGCTTCTCAGCTGCTCTGAATGGTGACAGTGGGGCAGCCTTTGTGTTTACATCTGAATCACATGTGATTTTGGAAATTCTTCAAAGCAGCTTCAAAGGAGGAGTTTCATTCTGTGAGTATTGTTACATCATCAGGCGATGTATCAAAGGCAGCAGCTCTTCAGACACACAAGTGACACACAACTGTGAGGAGTACAAGTGTTGACCTCTTGCACCCTACACATTCAAACCCCAGCAGTGCTGTGGTTCATACTTTACAGCATGTTTTCAGTCAGACCTGCTGATCTGCAGTGATGGGCTGTGTGTGCCCCCTGCCAAACACTGCATGTTTTCACATGGGGGTGGGGGGGGCTGAAATTACAAAGGGAGGAAGAAAAGACAGAGGGAGGCTTGTAAATGGGTTTAGGGTTAGGGTTAGTGTAAACACTGTAAATTACTGTGATGAGTGCTGATTCTCTCAAATAAGAATCTGTTTAAAACAAAGAAACCAAATCAATTAAACGGCTTTGCTTTGTCGTGACACCCAAACATTTGGACACAACTTTCTGACGGGCTGTCATTAGTCTTCCTAAAGTTTTCCGAGCGTGAAAAGCAGTTAATCACCAAATTTCCTTCTGCTGAACAAAGCTGTAATAAAGGAAGTGATGAGCAGGAACTCCACTGAGAGCGAAGCACTGCAGGATGTCTTGTAGCCAACAACAGAAGTGCCACTGCACCACTCTGCTGTAAACCACCCCAGATGGGACTCGAACCCACAATCCCTGGCTTAGGAGTCCAGTGCCAGCCTGCCATTACAATATATAAAAAGTTCCAGTCGCTTCTGTCGGCAGAACTCAAAGGTATCTGGCAGGACCATGATTGCCTTTTGAGCTTCATTAACAGAGTGCACTCTACTGTGCCATGACTAAAAAGTGGGAGGAGTCTTTGATCTCTTTGATGTCATTAGAACCTTTGTGACATCACAGAATCAGCATCTCCTTTGATGGTTACTGATGGAACAGGAAAAGGTCAGATCCTGATATAATCTTGTGAATCCACAAGTATGCCTTTCTTTGTTTGTGTACCAACAGCCTGAGCTCTGGTTCTGACTTTGTTTTGATGAACCTCATTATTTACACACAGCACATTCAGGACGTTAATGTGACAGTTTATTATATGCTAAAGAAACCTTGTTAAGACTCATGATGGTCAGCCACGTATGTTGGGGGTATTTTCAGATCCATAATACATCCCTGTACATCAGAGTGGTGCTGTGGCTTAGTTGGTCAAAGCGCCGGTCTAGTTCAAATCCCTGCAGTGCCTCATTGATGAAGTTTAAGGTTGTTGAGTTAAACTCATGTAACTTCCTCAGCATAAGTTCCATTAAAAAGACACAGCACTCTCTCTGACCAGTCAGTTAACTGTCACAGTCTCCATGTCTCCCTTTGGAGCAGCCTGAAGTTTTGTGGAAGAGGTGAAACCTCTTAGAGTGCTGTGGACTTGAGCCGGTAACAGGCTGAATGATTTCAATGCAGATAAAGGTTGTGTATGTTGGCTGGTTAAAGCAGCCTGTGTTTAAATCCCAGCAGTTCCTTGTTGCTAAAGTCAGATGATGTAGAAACAAACTACTTTTGGGTTTTCATCAGCTGTAGGTTACAACGATCAATATTATTGATATGACAGACAACATTCTCCATGTTGAATGTGTTAAACAATGTGTGTGAGTGTTGTTGTGGGTTTGTATCTACTGCTTCTCACTCTGGGTGCCATAAATATTTCTCGTTGGTCAGATTATGAGACTGACACACTGCCTGCTGCACCAACGAGGGCTGGAACCCAGAGTAAGTAAAAGAGGGAGATGGAGGAGAGCTGTCAGTGTTTCAGTATAAACATACATCATACAGCCCTGACCACTGTTGTATCCAGGCAGAGCTGACTGACTTTCCAATGAACCCTGTAGATCTCAGGCTGATGGTGCCAAAAGGACCACATCATCTGAAAAATCCTGCGATCTTCCACAAGAAAATGGCGTCTTTGACAGCCTTTTGGACACACAACCAGTCAGCGTGACGCATCCACCCACACAATATTTCATGGTGTGGTTGAAAGAGGAGGGAGAATATTGGAAATGTAGGTCAAAAAGACCTGAGTTTGAGTCACACTCAGGTACCACCTTTGCTGCCGAAACCCAGGATTGAACCAGGGACCTTTAGATCTTCAGTCTAACGCTCTCCCAACTGAGCTATTTCGGCTGGATGGCTCCATTTCTGCTGGATGTTCTGTGACAGTTCTGCTTGTTTTTGCCCATTAACACTGCTCTTTAACCCTCCTGTCATTTTCACCCCCCCGCCCCCCCTTCCAAACTTTGGTTGGAATTTCAATGAAAACAATCACAAGTTTTAAATTGATGTCTTCTTAGACGTTAGATGACTTCAATTACAGAATCTATTGATTCATTCCAATCAGAGACACTGATGAATTCTTTGTGTTTCTCTTTGGTTCTGGTCCTGGTTGGAATTTGGACAAAAAAGATGAGGTCTGTTTGGAGAACATGGGGGGCTGGGTGACGTCATCACCAGAAATTAAAATTTGTACTAGCATGTAGCATGCAAACTGTTTGTAAATGTTAGCACCTTGAAACTTCCGACATAGCTTTTTATCTCTCATTTCAGCATTAAGAAGCAATGTCTATGGCATTCAAACATTCTGTGTGTGAAACCACTGGTGGAGAAGGTGAATCAACCTGAGAGAAATGAGGAGAGACGGGGGGCTCGGTCGCAGAATCATTTTCTATAGTTAAATTGTTTATTACAGATCGTAGTTCAATTACAGCATTCGTTAGAGCTTCAGGATTACTTTACTTTACTTTACTTTATATGACAGTAACCTTCGGAGTGATGCCGTGGTTGTGAGTTCAAGCCTCACCTGGAGCAGCTGATTGAGCTTTTGGAAGAAAGTTGGTATCTTGTTGAAAAAAAAAAAAGATTCTGTCATGCCACCATGACATCAAAGACTCCTCCCACTTTTTCTCATGACCTCCACCACAGAGTGCACACTGTTAATGAAGCTCAAAACACAAACGTAGTCATGCCAGATACCTTTGAGTTCTGCCGACAGAAGCAACAACAAAACTGTAACTAATTTTGCAGATGAGCCCCACAACCTCTCACATGCTAAGCGAGCGCTCTACCATTTGAGCTAATTCCCCTGGGCTGGCATGCAAGCTAAGCTTTGGAAAAAAAGCAGTGAATAGTTCGAAGGAGGCAGACTGGGTACTCGGCACTAAAACAACAGTTGAAATTTGCTTTACTTCCACTGCTAAGGAAAACTGCTGGGAGTTAAAACAAGCAAGGTTAATACTGTACTGAAGATCTTCCCTCTTCAGCTAGTGCAGCTTCAGTATGGCATTGTTACTATTGTAATGATGTCATCTTCTAATACGACAAACTTTGGATAGTGAACAGCTAGCTGTTGCTAAAAAGCCATTAGCAGAGGATGGTTTCTATCCATCGACCTCTGGGTTATGGGCCCAGCACGCTTCCGCTGCGCCACTCTGCTCATAGGACAACTGCAAAGAGAAGCACTTGTACAAAAGGAAGTCGTCTGTGTTTCATACTTGAAATGATCAGTATTGTATTCTAAGAAGAAGTTGTTGTCTTTGTCAGTCAGCACTGCCCCAACGAGTAGCACTTCCTGAATTCAACAGTCAAGTTAGTGCTCAGGTTAAGGTAACATTTGTGACTTTCAAACTACTTCCTTATCCCCGACCCCCCATATCACTGATAATATCTGCTGTCCTGGTGATTGAAGAAAAGAAGGAATGACATTCCTCATGTTTTTATCCAAATTCCAACCAGGACAACCCCAAAGAGAAGCACTTATGCACAAAGACTTCATCAGTGTCTCTGATTGGAGTGATCCGAGTTAGATCTGAAGAAAACATGGCTCCAAGAATTAATGCTGTTTTTGTAAATTAACCGTGAAAGGGGAAAAAGAGCAAAGAGCATCTCCTTTTCCTGTTCCATCAGTAACCATCAAAGGAGATGCTGATTCTGTGATGTCACAAAGGTTCTAATGACATCAAAGAGATCAAAGACTCCTCCCACTTTTTTGTCATGACCTCCACAGTAGAGTGCACTCTGTTCATGAAGCTTAAAAGGCAATCATGGTCCTGCCAGATACCTTTGAGTTCTGCGGACAGAAGCAACAACAAAACTGGAACTATTTGGACTGAACCTGGTTTGTCTGTATTGCAGGTTCAAATCCTACCAACAACGGTTGGTAGGATTCTTTCATGCTTCTCTGTTTTGCTGCCACAGTCCTGGTCATATTGGATGAACTGTTGGAGTTACTGCCTTCACTCCTGACGTCCAGCACAAGAATCATGCTACATGTTAGGAGAAATGACACTTCCTGTCTGAACACCCAAAGAACAACTTGTCCATCTCCTCCTTAAAGTTGCATCCTCATTCTGATCACCTGGCTCCACCCTACATACAGCTCCAGGCTGGGAACTGAACCCAAGAACTTATTGTTGTGCTGAAGCAGTTTCACTTTCAGCAATCTATGTGTGTAGAAACAAGGATGGAAGGTCTCTGGTGTAGTCTCCTTGATTCACAAGGAGAGAATCTGTTAAATCTCATGTTCTTTTCATGTGATGGTGGTATCGTGGTCAGCATAGCTGCCTTCCAAGCTACTGACCAACAGCGTGGGGAATAAGCTGAGATAAATCTTTTTTTGGACAATGTGCTTTTAGTTTGTTCTGTAACATTGCTGACAATATTAAAACAAAGAGCTGCACGTATTCACAAGCAGCCCGATTCTCATCTTGTCTGCCCAATGAAGCCCAATCTGGCAACTCTGTTGGTGAGCACAGTCCAAATGAAGCCAGTGTTGGCTTTAGGGAGGGATGTTGAAGTCACTTGGCTTCACCTCCAACAAAGAGCTAGCCTTGTGCTTGTGCGCTCTACCATTTGAGCTAATTCCCCACACTGTTTCAGGACATTGCAGCTAAGCTTTGGGAAAAGGCACTTTTAACAACCGTGAGTTCACCATCAACAATGCAGTGACCAGGAATAAAAACCAGGTCAGTAGCTGAGGAGAAGATGGACCTAAAGTCTGACATTTAGGATAATTGGAACAGCAGGCTGTCAGAGGGGCGGCTCAACATGTCTCTGTGGTGCAATCGGTCCGTGTGTTCGGCTTTTAACCAAAAGGATGGTAGTTCAAGCCCACCCAGGGATGTTCTTTATCTCTGTATTTGTGAAGATCAGATGATGGTTCAAATCCCGGACGAGCCCATCCGGAAACACAAATGGGAACAAAGACACTCAGTCACACTCATGGAGCCTAAATCAAAAGAACATCAGATTGAGACAGGAAGAAAAAATGGAACCAAAGTGTGGAAAATAATGATTATCATCAGTATAATCATGAACACAAAATAAAGTTTGACACAGAGAGGCTGCAGCCTAGTCTAGCCTACAATAACTACACAACTTTAGTGGTCACAAACTGAAGTTGTAATCTGGTTACATGAGAGGTTACATGTTATCTTTCAAAGATACACAATCCATGAATGACTCAGTTAACTGAACAAATTAGTTTGAACCACTCACTCCCTCATTTTCTACCAGTTATCCACCACTGCTGAGACCAGACTGTGCTCAGATGGCATTTTCACTTTACAACAGCCAGAAAACATCACGAGGTGCCCAAATGGTTAAGGTGATGGAATGTTAATCCGTTGTGCTCTGTATGCGTTCAAATTCCTTCCGTCGCTGCTCCCAGAACATAAGTCTGTGTTTCAGTTTGGGAATTGTCGATGACAAATTCATGATCTCAAGAAATCTACTGAAACTGGTTTCAGTTCCTCCATCCAGAGGAATCCAGAAGCACTTATGCACAAAATTTCATCAGTGTGTCTCATTGGAGAGTTCCGAGTTAGAGCTGAAGAAAACATGGCTTCAAGACTGAAAGACCAGAAACTGAAAGGGGAAAAAGCATAGAAAATAGAAACATCCATGCAGAAAATAATCATCAATGTCTCTCATCAAGTCACATTAAGCTTGATGAGAGCATTTCTGACCTAACTCTGGTGATTACTGATTAGGGTAGTGTTGTTTCAATTGATCAGGAGAAATCTGTTCAAAATGGGAATCTTGATCATTTTGTTGAAACTCTAACCAGGACAACCCCAAAGAGAAGCACTTGTGCACAAATAATTCATCAGTGTGTCTGATTGAGGTGGTCTGAGTTAGATTCTAAGAAGGGTCTAATGGGAAATGGGTAAAGGAAGGAACAACTTCTGAAATCACCAACATTGCCCCAAATAATAGCACTTACTGCTCTCAGAATACAAGTTGGTGCTTCAGTTCGGGAAATATTGATGATTCATTCAGCTGATCTGAAGAAAACTGTTTTTTTTTTTTAATTCCATCCAGGACAACCCCAAAGAGAAGCACTGATACAAAAGGCATCAGTGTTTCTAATTGAAATGATCAGTATTGTATTCTAAGAAGATGTGGTTGTTTTTGTCAGTCAGCACTGCCCCAACAAGTAGCACTTAGTGAATTCAACAGTCAAGTCAGTGCTCAAGTTAAGGTAACATTTGTGACTTTCAAATTACTTTCTTAACCCTCACCCCCCATATCATTGATAGCAGTTGCGGTTGGGGTGATTGATGAAGAAGGAATGGCATTGCTCATCATTTTTGTCCAAATTCCAACCAGGACAACCCCAAAGAGAAGCACTTATGCACAAAGACTTCATCAGTGTCTCTGATTGGAGTGATCCGGGTTAAATAGCTCACACATGATCTCCCCAAAAGAGTCTTGCAGCCACTTCCCTGTTGTGTCTGAATCAAACCACTCCCACCTGTCTACTTTGTTGAGACGGTTTCAATGGTTCATATCAGGAACAGACAACGATCCTCTTAAATTCATGAGGTCCTTTAACATATGGTGAGACGGCAGCTAACTGTGGTGATTGGTTATTAGGGGAGTGTTGCTGCAGCTGATCTGACCAAATCTGTTCAAAATCTTTGCTTTTTTTTTTGTTTTCTTTTGTTTTCCAACCAATTCCAACCAAAATGATTTTAATTTTTGTTATTCATTGACACAGCACCAACAAAGAGCATGTACTACTTTCTGAACACACGTCTGTGCTTCGGTTCAGGGAAAGTTGATGACAAATTCAGCTGCTTTTAAGAAATTTATCAAAACTGGTTAACTCCATCCAGGACAACCCCAAAGAGAAGCACTTGTACAAAAGGACGTCATCAGTCTTTCTAATTGAAATGATCAGTGATGCATTCTAAGATGTCTTTGTCAGTCAGCACTGCCCCAACAAGTAGCACTTTCTGAATTCAACAGCCAGGTCAGTGCTCAAGTTAAGGTAACATTTGTGACTTTCAAATTACTTTCTAACATTTGTGACTTTCAAATTACTTTCTTAACCCCCACCACCCAAAAATTGATAGAACCTCATCTGCTTGTGATTGGCTTTTGAAATCACCAACATTACCCCAACTAATAGCACTTACTGCTCTCAGAATACAAGTTGGTGCTTCAGTTCGGGAAATGTTCATGACAAATTCACGAATTTAGCTGTTTTAAAGAAATCTATCAAAACTTTAATTCCATCCAGGACAACCCCAAAGAGAAGCACTTATGCACAAAGACTTCATCAATGCCTCTGATTGGAGTGATCCGAGTTAGATCTGAAGAAAACATGGCTCCAAGAATTAATGTCATTTTTGTGAATTAACCCTGAAAGGGGAAAAAGAGAGCAAAGAGAATAGAAGTCACATTAAGCTTTCATTTTTACCTCACATGATCTCCTCCAAAGAGTCTTTGCAGCCACTTCCCAGTTGTGTTGCAGTTCCAATGGACTCCCTTTCAGGCTTTTACCTGAATTTATCTTATACCTGAATGAAACCACTCCCACAGCTCCCTGTCTACTTAGTTTGGGCGGTTTCAATGGTCTTGGTAATGGTTTGTAATGAAGAACACATTTAGTCCATCAGGAAGACAACAATCCTCTTAAATTCATGAGGACCGTTAGCATATGGTGAGAGGACAGCTAACTCTGGTGATTAATGTTGCTGCAGCTGATCTGAACTTATCTTTTCAAAATGGCATCTTTGTTGTTGTTTTTATTCCAACCAAAACTTTTTCCCACCAAATTGTTAAATAAATCTCTGTCCTGGTTAATCCTTGGGCTGAATGAAAAACATTTCAAATCACAAACTCTGCCCCAACAAATAGCACTTACTGCTCTGAAAACACAAGTCTGTTCTTCAGTTGCAGAAATGTTGATGACAAATTCATAGATTTAGCTGATCTCAAGAAATCATTAAAAACGGGTCAAATTTCCACCAGAGCAACCTCAAAGAATTAGAATTAGAATGTTTTTATTGCCATAATACACAACGTATAACAAACTTCAGACAACTCTGTGGTACAAAATATAATTATAAAATAAGAAAGATAAAAGATGAAGTAAAAAATAAAATGTATGAATATATTTACAAAAGGAGCCAGTAAGAATATATGTACAGTTGAGAATTAGCATGACTGTAGATAACGGTGGAAATAAATAAAAAAGTAAAAAAACAAAAAGTAGCTATTCCTGAATTTAACAGTTAAGGTAACATAAGGTAAGAAGAAAGAAAGGACACATTGACAGAACCACTGTGCTTCATACCAGGACACAGCAGCGTGAATCATGAATCATCATGAATCATGTTCGGGAAATGTTTATGACAAATTCATGACTTTGGCTGATTTCAAAAAATAAATATAAATAAATAAAACATTCTGTCCAAATTGCAAACAGGACAACCCCAAAGAGAAACACTCATGCAGAAAGGAATCAATAGTGTCTCTGACTGATGTGATCTGAGTTAGAAGACATTGATTGTTTACTTCTTTATTGTCTTTGTCAGTTAATGCTGCCCCAACAAGCAGCATTTACTGAATCCAAGTGAATCAAGTCAACAAACACGTTGGATAATTAATTGTGACTCTGAACTTTTTTCCAGTGTGTTGAATAAATGTGTTGTCCTCCTTCAGCAGGAAGTTTCTGTGGGCTTGGTAACAGTTTGAAGAACAGAATGATCAGACAACGATCCTCTTAAATTCATGAGGACTGTTAGCATATGATGAGAGGACTGTTAACTGCAGTGATTAGAGATTAGGGTTGTGTTGTTGTAGCTGATCTCAAGAAATCTATTTAAAATAGCAAATCATCTTTTTTTTTTTACTGAATTTCTGAGCAGGTCACCCCAAAGAAAAGCATTTATGTAGAAAGTTAACAAGCAGCTGTGTTGTGTTAGAAACACCAAACATGTCCAGAAAAGACAAACTGTTCTGTGTATTTCCCTGAAGAGTTGCCAGACTGGAACTGGGGAACTGGGGACCTCTTGACCTGCAGTCAAATGGCCACGCCGTTGATGTGACATTATGTTACGGCTTCAGCTGGCGTCTTCACTGTGGCAAGTGTCTTGTCAAGATCCTTCAAGTAACACAACCAGACAGCAAACTTCACACAGCTCCATGGTGTAATTGTTAGCACTCTAAATCTGTAATTCATATAACAGCGGGCGTTGTGCACCATGCAGGGAATCTACCTCAGTGGTAGAGTGCATGCTTTGCATGTATGAGGCCCCGCGGTCCCTGTAATCTCCAGCGTTGATAATGAAGCATGGGAAGTCTTTATCTCATTGGATCGGTTTACAGCAGAGTGTGAAGCAGCAGTGGAGCAGTGGAAGAGTGCTGGGCCCAAAACCCACCTCTGCTGAGGCAGTGATACAAATAACAAACTACATTCTACATTGATCAACTTGCTGATTACTGCCACTACATGTTGATGTTATGACAGTTGCACTGCCCCTTTCCTCCACTTTGGTTTCACCAGAGCCATTAAATATGGTATAACCTGTAATACATAACTGTCCAACCACGAAAGGACTCGAACCCTCAGTCTTCTGATCCGAAGTCATAAGCCTTGTCCATTAGCGCCTGGCCATTGTGACTCTTACCAAAGTTTGTCTCCTGTGAAAAGCAGTCAATCACCAAATTTCCATCTGCTCAACACAGCAACAGTCTGAAGAGCTGCTGCTTTTGATATATCGCCAGTCAGCAAATAGCAAATCGAATCGAGCAAATCCTCCTGTGGTTGTACGAGCAGTTTGGTGATCTTCTGTAGGATGGCGACCTGTTTCTTCTGGATCGCTGTCTCCTCTTCTTCCTATAGTCTGGGAAAAAAACTGCTAAAGCTACCACACCATGCAGGGGATGTAGCTCAGTGGGAGAGCGCATGCTTTGAGGCTGCGGGTTCAATCCCCGGCATCTCCAGCATGGAACACAGGGTCTGTGTGCGTTCATATAAAAAGGGCTGTTTACAGGGACCTTTAGATTTTCAGTCCAACATTCTCCCAACTGAGCCATTTCAGGTGGAAGTTTGTTTCACAGAACGTGTCAGGAGGGACACGTCACAGGCTCCAGTGGCGCAATCGGTCAGCGTGCGGTACTTATATGACAGTAACCTGCAGAGTGATGCTGAGGTTGTGAGTTCAAGCCTCACCTGCAGCAGCTGATTGAGCTTTTGGAAGAAAGTTGGTATCTTGTTGAAAAAAAAGATTGCCATCATGACATCAAAGACTCCTCCCAATTTTTCTCATGAGATACGGCAACAAGAGAAGGCCAAAATAAGGAGCTTAAAATTCCAATACCAGTTAGTCATTAATGTCCTGAATGTGCTGTGTGTAAATAATGAGGTTCATCAAAACAAAGTCAGAACCAGAGCTCAGGCTGTTGGTACACAAACAAAGAAAGGCATACTTGTGGATTCACAAGATTATATCAGGATCTGACCTTTTCCTGTTCCATCAGTAACCATCAAAGGAGATGCTGATTCTGTGATGTCACAAAGGTTCTAATGACATCAAAGAGATCAAAGACTCCTCCCACTTTTTTGTCATGACCTTCACAGTAGAGTGCACTCTGTTAATGAAGCTCAAAAGACAATCATGGTCCTGCCAGATACCTTTGAGTTCTGCAGACAGAAGCAACAACAAAACTGGAACTATTTGGACTGAACCTGGTTTGTCTGTATTACTTCCAATGTAGGCTTGGAGGTCTACCAGGTCCAATTCTCTTCAGATGTCCCCAAACACACGCTTCCCCTCCAGGTTTGTCATCTCCAGGATAATTCCCTCAAAAAGAGTTGGAAGCTGTGCTTCCTCACAACAAGAAGGTGCTGTTTCCTTTGGGGAGGAAACTATCTAGGCTGGAAAATGCTGAGTAACCTGTGTGTGTGGTTGTTGTGGCCGAGTGGTTAAGGCGATGGACTTGAAATCCATTGGGGTTTCCCCGCGCAGGTTCAAATCCTGCCAACAACGGTCTGTTGTTGTCACAACACGTGGTTCTTTCATGCTTCTTCTTTTTGCTGCCACAGTCCTGGTCATATTGGATGAACTGTTGGAGTTACTGCCTTCACTCCTGACGTCCAGCACAAGAATCATGCTACATGTTAGGAGAAATGACACTTCCTGTCTGAATACCCAAAGAACAACTTCAATCTCCTCCTTAAAGTTGCATCCTCATTCTGATCACCTGGCTCCTAACCCTAACCCAACTAATTTTTCCTCAATATTCCAACCAGGACAACCCTGGTTGAGAAGATGTTGTTGAATCATCAATGTCTCTGATTGAAATGATTTTCAAATTGCTCCTAAACCTCCCATTGTGTTTGTCAGTCAGCACTGCCCCAACAAGTAGCACTTACTGAAATCAACAGTCAAGTTAGTGCTCAAGGTAAGGTAACATTTGTGACTTTTAGATTACTTTCTTAACTCCCACCACCCCAAAATTGATAGAACCTGCTGTCCTTGTGATTGACTTCTGAAATCACCAACATTAACCCAACTAATAGCACTTACTGCTTTCAGAATACAAGTTGGTGCTTCAGTTCGGGAAATATTGATGACTCATTCAGCTGATCTGAAGAAAACTGTTGTTTTTTCTTTTAATTCCATCCAGGAAAACCCCAAAGAGAAGCACTGATACAAAAGGCATCAGTGTTTCTAATTGAAACGATCAGTATTGTATTCTAAGAAGATGTGGTTGTCTTTGTAAGTCAGCGCTGCCCCAACAAGTAGCACTTACTGAATTCAACAGTCAAGTCAGTGCTCAAATTAAGGTGACTTTCAAATTACTTTCTTAACCCTCACCCCCCATATCATTGATAGCAGTTGCGGTTGGGTGATTGATGAAGAAGGAATGGCATTGCTCATCATTTTTGTCCCAATTCCAACCAGGACAACCCCAAAGAGAAGCACTTATGCACAAAGACTTCATCAGTGTCTCTGATTGGAGTGATCCGGGTTATTAGCTCACACATGATCTCCCCCAAAGAGATCATGAAAAGAAAAGTCTTGCAGCCACTTCCCTGTTGTGTCTGAATGAAATCACTCCCACCTGTCTACGTTGTTGAGACGGTTTCAGTGGTCTTGGTAATTGTTCATATCAGGAACAGACAACGATCCTCTTAAATTCATGTGGTCCTTTAGCATATGGTGAGACGGCAGCTAACTGTGGTGGTAAGAAAAAGAACTGGTTTTAATTCCATCCAGGACAACCCCAAAGAGAAAACATGGTTTTCTTCAGATTTAATTCATGTTACATTCTGGAACAGAATTAATGTTACATAACACAATCCCGCAATTTTTTTCTCAATATTTCAACTGGGACAACAAGAGAAGATTTTGTGCAGAAGAGCATCATCTGTGTCTCTGATTGAAATGATCAGAGTTAGATTCTAAGAAGAAATGGCTCCCAAACCTCCCGTTGTGTTTTTCAGTCAGCACTGCCCCAACAAGTAGCACTTACTGAAATCAACAGTGTGCTCCCTGTGGTTCCCTCAGATCCAGGACCTTTAAGTCATTGCAGCTAATGGCTCGTTGGTCTAGGGGTATGATTCTCGCTTCGGGTGTGAGAGGTCCCGGGTTCAAATCCCGGACGAGCCCTTAGTGTTATATTGCCAATATCTTCCCAAAGTTTGTCTCCTGTGAAAAGCGGTCACCACACCACACAGTGATGAGCAGGAACTCCACTGAGAGCAAAGCACTGCTGGGGTTTGAATGCAACATTTTCTGTTTACAAGACAAGACTTATTGATACTAATACATACTAAGCCAGCAGCCTGCACATTGAGCTAATTCCGCTGTGCTAACATGCTAGCGTGCGCAGCTCACTTGGGAGAGCGTTAGACTGAAGCTGTAAAGGCCCCTGGTTTTTGGCATCAGAGGTGGAGTTAAGTAGAGATGAAAGAAAAGCAGCTTATGTCAGAAGTGGGATTTGAACCCACACCTCCTGGGGAGACTGCAACCTGTAGCTGTAGAGTGGACAAACAGGAATTTTAGTGTTTCACTGGTAAGATTCAGGTTCCACCGAGATTTGAACTCTTCTGCAGCTACAGAAGAGGAAGTAGAAGGCAGAGGGCTGGACGCCAGTGTGGATGTGCTGGGGGCATGAAGGACCTCCAGCACTGTGGGATCATCTTCCTCCATGTCATCCTAACTCAGATCACACCAGTCAGAGACACTATTGATTCCTTTCTGCATGAGTGTTTCTCTTTGGGGTTGTCCTGTTTGGAATTTTGACAAAATATTTTATTTGTTTCTTGAGATCAGCTAAATTCACAAATTTGCCATCAACATTTCCTGAACTGAAGCACAGACTTGTGATGTGAGATGTGGTTGGAATTGAAACTTTCTGCTGAGTCTTTCTTGAGTCTGTTACCTCACACCACTGAGCCATCCTGACACGTGTGTCCAGCTGCCAGTCTCTGGTGAGGAAACAGAAAAGTTAATGCTAGCTTTGATAGGACAGTGTCAGCTCAGAGTGCAAAGCTTGGCAGTGGTGGGATTCGAACGCACGCCTCTGAAGAGACTATAGCCTAAATCCAGCGCCTTGGACCGCTCAGTCACACTACCAGATGTCATGCCTAGCTTGCCTGCAATAATGCCACATGTTTCTGACCCCTGAAAGTTGCATCGAAATGTTTGGAGCAGAGAATGGCAGAAAGATGTCCTTGAAACGTCCTGGACACACAAACAATCAGCGTGCAGCATCAAACCTCACAAACTCTCAAGTCCAGCTTCTTTGTATCTTGGTGTATAGTGATGGGATGGTTCTATATTCCCACAGTGAGTTTGTGAGGTTGGATATGACCTTTCACATCTGCATGAACACATGCCACAGTTCATATCTGCAAGTGGAACTAAAGGTGTGTCCCTCTGCCTGCCCTGATAATGGTAACTGATCATCAGTGAGTGCTCTCATCCTTTTAGATGAGTCCGGACAAAAGCACTCAGCTGTGTCATATTTTAAGGCTGTGCAGATTACACAGATTCTCAAATATGCTTGGGAACATGTGAAACTTGGTCCGTGAAAACAACTAACCATTGTTGGCAGGATTTGAACCTGCGCGGGGAAACCCCAAAGGATTTCTAGTCCATCGCCTTAACCACTCGGCCACAACAACAACACACAGCAACGCTCCCAGCACAGCTTCCAACTCTTTTTCCCAGAGTCCATCGAGGGAATTATACTGGAGATGACAAACCTGGAGGGGAAGCGTGTGTTTGGGGACATCTGGAGAGAATTGGACCTGGTAGACCTCCAAACCTACCTGGGTCTGAAAAGGCTGACTGTGATGTTTCTCATTTCAGCCCAGCTGGTGTTGGTATCGTCTGTCACTGTAACTTTTGTTCACAGGGAGATGAAAAGTGCCTGACTTAGTGGATTGGTTTTCATTGACAAGAAACAAACTGGCAGTGGTGGGATTTCTTACCGGAGCTCAGGTAAGAACTCTACAATTGTCTTTTCTCTTTTTGCACATTAAACTGTTAAACTTAAGTTCACAACATCTAACTCAGCCTGTACAGATGATTCAGTAACAGCCAAGTTATATTTAGTCCAACAACTGCTGTCCATTTCTACCACAGGGAGCCACAGGCTTTAGAGTTTTCAGTCCTAACCCTTGATTGGCAAGCAATCATATTCCCATTTTATGCAGATTTTTCATCCACAAAAAGTTGTCAGGAGTGGGGTTCGAACCCACGCCTCCATTCAGAGACCAGAATTCCCCGCTTCACAGGAAGTAGCGTAACTTAAGTCTGGCGCCTTAGACCACTCGGCCATCCTGACGTGTCCAGCTGCCAGTCTCTGATGAGGAAACAGAAAAGTTAATGCTAGCTCATCCTTTCTTTATGGACTACAAAGATCTGACATCCAAAAATTCAAAAACACCCACAAATAATCATTCCTGTATTACAACTTTTACCTGAGTTGAGCAGATGGAAATTCACTAACATCACTAACATCATTGGCTGGATCTCATATCAATCAGATATTTCTTTATTTGGACCATGTGCTTTGACCATCAGGGGACAGTTTGTTCTGTCACATTGCTCACAATATTTAAACAAAAAGCCCCATATGTATTCCAAAGCAGCCCAATTTCCATCTTGTGAAACCCAATTTCATCAAAAGAAGCCCAATCTGGCAACAAATTAGAGCAGTTTAAACAGAATTATCACATAATTTGTCCCTCACCTGTCTCTGTGACACAATTATCAATGTGTTCGGCTGTTCACTGAAAGGATGGTGGTTTGAGCCCACCCAGGGACGTGCTTTGTCTTATCCACTGGAACTTTAGTCGACACATGGAAGATTTGATCTGGAGAAGGTGTATGACCGGGTTCACAGGGATGTTCTGGAGTATGGAGCCATCCCATCACCATATGACAATAAGCTTCCCTTTCCCCGAGACAACTACAGGGTGTAACAGATGTACAGCTGTGGTGAGGACGGGTTACAGGTCTGTAGCTGGAGGACTTTGGCACCATCGGCCTGATTTTGGGATCTCAGGAAGGAAAACAAACGTAAAGTTAAATTGTAGACACACAAGTAAACTGCAATGGCCGGGAATCTAACCCGGGTCAACTGCTTAGAAGGCAGCTATGCTCACCACTATACCACCATTGCATGGAAATTGCCAAAATCACAGCCCTTTTGTATGACTCAGAGTTTATTGAACCTCCTACCTGGAACACCCTGCAGGTGCATGATAACATATTTATGTCATGGGGTCAGTAAAGAAAGGCATTTTCCCTGACTGGGAATTGAACTCAGGCTGCACAACCATTTTTATGGACTGAATTTCCATCAAAGGCTCACATACTGAATTAGAACGCTGTCAGTGGAAAGAATAGTTTAGCTCTGACTTTTGATTGCACATCCGGTGCCAGTAGATGCATCTGTGAGGGTGCATCTGTGCATCAATGTTCTAATATGTTTATGACGCCACCGTAAACATTACTGTCTTAGTGTATGATAAATGTGGTGGGAAACATGTTGAACTCAAAGCATCTCATAAACGCGGTGTGTAACATTTTGAATGCCATTAAAGTCTTGCTGCTAATGGCTCGTTGGTCTAGGATGATTCTTGCTGAGGGTGAGAGAGGTCACAATCACAAGTCCCTGACTGCCCTGGTTCTTACTGAGGTCTGTCTTCTGTAAAAAGAGGTCAGTCACCACATGTCTTTCTGCTAAACACAGCACCAACCACTAAAATACAGTTTCTCTTCTAAAGGTAAAGTTTTTAATTCAGGAATTGATGTTTTTGAATGTCAGATCTTTGTAGTGGATTCGAATCCTGCCTGTCCATGTTGGTCCTTCTTCAACATTCTCTAAATATCCTTGGAACCTGTTTAAGGTTAATTCAAAGTTTATCTGGACCGACTGTATCTGCTTTCAAAGCTGTTGTCAGATCTTTCTGTTTTTTCTACACAACTCAAATACCAGTTAGTCAGCAAACTATGATGAGCCAAGTCCACTGTGACAACTAACAAAAGATTTTCTTTAGCATAAAATAAACTGTCACATTAATGTCCTGAATGTGCTGTGTGTATATAATGAGGTTCATCAAAACAAAGTCAGAACCAGAGCTCAGGCTGTTGGTACACAAACAAAGAAAGGCATACTTTATATGCCTATTATATATTCTGTGATGTCACAAAGGTTCTAATGACATCACAGAGATCAAAGACTCCTCCCACTTTTTCTCATGACCTCCACCATAGAGTGCTGCCTGCTGCAATAATGCTGCCTTTAATAGAAGTTTAGAATGATGAATGAATACATTTTGATGAAAATTTGAAATGTCTGTTTTTATGTTTATCACTTGTTAGGATCCCTGTTAGCTGTCACTGAGGAAGCAGCTACTCGTGAGAGGAGGAGGCAGACTCAGCACTAAAACTATTGAAATCTGCTTTAATTCCACTGCTAAGGAAAACTGCTGGGAGTTAAAAAAAGCAAGGTTAATACTGAAGTATGTTTTCAAGACTGAAGATGTCCCCTCTTCAGCTAGTGCAGCTTCAGTATGGCATTGTTACTATTGTAACTATGTCATCTTGAAATACAACAACTTTGGATAGTGAACAGCTAGCTGTTGCTAAAAAGCTGTTAGCAGAGGATGGTTTCGATCCATCGACCTCTGGGTTATGGGCCCAGCACGCTTCCGCTGCGCCACTCTGCTGTACACCACCCCAGATGGGACTGCTATTCCAACCTTACAGCAGTAGAGGTGAAAGAAAATCTGTCCTTTCACACAGTGAAGGTTCCAATGTGAAACCTTAACCTGTAGACAACCTGTTTTGTCCACTCCACACGTGTGAGCAAGTGCAAACTCTGAGCCTCCATGTGATCTTATCAGATCGTGGTCATTGTGTATTGGAATGACTGGACTCACTTTGATGGGCAAATTTTTCAGCTTCTGTCGTCAGAATGGCTGAGCGTTCTAAGGTGCTGTGTTCAGTCCTCGCAGTTCAATCCTCGTTGGTGGTTGCGTTAGTCTTTCCATGTTGCAACAACAACATACATACAAACATAAATGTTAGTGAGTGTTATTTTCACATTTGTTTTTACTTCTTCTACGATACAGATACAGATGGTTTCAGAGAACAACTGCAGAGATGACCCTTCCAAACCCACGCCTCCAGAGGAGACTGCGACCTGAACACAGTGCCTTGGACCGCTCGGCCATCCTGACTGTTTTTGTCAACCAGTGGAGCCCCCTGCTGGTCATTGGATAGACTGCAGGTGGAAGTCTCAGTACTTTTTAACCTGCTCATAACCAGGCAGTGTTCTGCTGGGTAAGTCTGGGTCTAAAAAAAAGAAACTACTTATCGCCCAACGTGGGGCTCGAACCCACGACCCTGAGATTAAGAGTCTCATGCTCTACCGACTGAGCTAGCCGGGCTGCTAAAGCTGCAGAAAATGATCCTAAAAATTCCCAAAAAATACAGACTGTTTATTTTTATTTTGTTAGTGTGGGTTCGTACATCACAAATCCGGCCACGTCTGAGTTAGCACAACTAGTTTCATTATAAATTCTGATGGCCACCAAAACAAAAATCACAGATTCAAATTAAATCAGATTCATTCATATATATTGCCAAATCTTAACAAAGTTGAATCACACTGAATAACAAAAGGTCGTTGTCTCGTTGGAGGGGATCATCGGCATAGTGAAAATTAGTTCCACAACTGAATCATTTGGGCAAAAGTTGAACAATATGGAGACTTTACTTGGGACGGTTGTCATTGGAAGCTTGTTCACATTGTGAAGCTTTTAAATGTAATTTATTTTACTGAGGACAAAAGAAAAAGACAGATTGTAAAACATGGACAGTCTGAGATTGCTTGGACATCCTGACTGCACAAAAGAGAGACATTTCAGGATTCCTGATCCAACAAACATTTGGCTCCTCGCCCAGTTTGGTTCTTTCTTCGGTCGGCAGAACTCAAAGTTATCTGGCATGGCCATGATTGTCTTTGGAGCTTCATTAACAGTGTGCACACATCACAGAATTGTTTTTTTTGCTACACTCTGGTGCAAAGTTTATTCAGTTCATTCCAGGAGTTATCCACAGACTGCCAGATGCTCCACCTGAGGCTTGAACTCACAACCTCAGCATCTCTCTGCAGGTTCCTGTCCACCATCCTTTCAGTTAGCAGCCAAACACACTGGCTCATTGCCCCACAGAGACTTAATGACCAGCAGCTGTAGTTACACTATTTAAACCTCAGATAGTTTCATGTTGGTTCAAATCGATAAGATATTTGACTCTAGCAGTCATTGTTGGTCGATGTATGCTGGATAAGAGAAAGTAGATTAAACACAGCACGTCTCTCAGTGGGCTCCAAAAGACCACTGAGCCATCCTGACATGTGTGTCCAGCTGCCAGTCTCTGATGAGGAACTGCAAAAAATCCTCCAAAAAATTGACAAAAAACACAGACTGTTATGTGTATTTCCTTCTTCAAATCTTTATTTTGGTCATTTAATATGTTTTGCTGCGTTTCAACTCCTACAGTTGTGCACTTCTGAGAGACTCTGTGGCGCAATGGTAGCGCGTCTGACTCCAGATCAGAAGGTTGCGTGTTCAGATCACGTCAGGGTCAGATCATCTGTTTGCACTTTTGGTAAACGCTCACATACTCTGTGGTGCAGCAGGACGTGTTTTTCTGATGATCCATTTAATTTCTTCAC
>NC_042512.1:9825311-9890311 GCF_900963305.1 Echeneis naucrates | reverse complement strand
CCACAGGGCTGTTAGTTGATCTTTATCAAAGGTGCTGGCTCGAGGTTCCAGTGTCGAGGGATGTCATTGATGGAGCCAAACCGTCTCCACTTCTTATATGGTGAATGTGTGCTCTGTGTTTTTTTTTCTTTTGCAAGAAAATGTAAAATTAAAGTAAAACTTAAAAGTGAGCTGAAAGAAAAGGACCAGTTCTGTGTTAAGTGTTACTGATGATTTTTTTTGTGTGTGGGGGTGTTTTGTTTTGAATTTCTGATCTTTGTTGTCCATAAAGAAAGGCATTAACAAAGCCCCACCTGTCATGTCTCTATTCCCCACCAGTGGGGTGGAGCCCACACTTTAAGAACGGCGGCCCTATAAGCATCCAACAGCATCACTGAGTCAGGAGCAACTGACTGTTCACAGGACACAGCACTCTCTGACCAGTCACTTAACTGCACAGTCTTCATGTCTCCCAGCAGTTCCTTCAGTCAGATGTTGTAGAAAAAAAGGACTTCTGGGTTTTCATCAGCTGTAGGTTACAACGATCAACATTATAGATATGACAGACAGAGTTCTCAATGTTTTCCTGTTAATCAGTGCTGATGAAAATCTCATGTAGTGTGTATAAATAGCAGAGGATGGTTTCGATCCATCGACCTCTGGGTTATGGGCCCAGCACGCTTCCGCTGCGCCACTCTGCTCGTTACATTCAGTTTGCAGTGTCCTCTGGAGTTTTGTGTAATTTCTAACCACCACATCCACTTTCTCTCTCTTCCACCTGCAGTCTATCTAATAACCACCAGGGGGGGCTCCACTGGTTGGAAAATGAAGTCAGAGTGTATTGAAGTCTATGGGGTTTCATACAGACAGAGAGGAGAGAGAGAAGAAATCAAGTTTTGAGAGGCTGCATGTGGCCAGTATGGGGCTTGAACCCACCAACTTGGCGTAAACTGAATATAACTGGCCAGTAACCAGGGTGATGGACAGGCCAACCACTGTCCATGACTTGTTCTTAGAATATGTTAAACAATGTGTGTGAGTATGTATCTACTGTAACAGAATGACTGTCGCTGAATAGATAGAACGGTTTCATCCTCCTCCTGGTTTGTAGACCAGTTGGACACCTTTGGCATGAGATCTACAGGATCTCAAGTTAAATTGTAGACACACAGTTAAACTGCAATGGCCGGGAATCGAACCTGGGTCAACTGCTTGGAAGGCAGCTATGCTCACCACTATACCACCATTGCATGCAAAATGGTGAGCGTCCACTCCGAATGGACGCGAAATGGTACCGTTTGTTTGCGCTGCAAAAATTCTTATTTGTGCTGCTACGGTTTTATCGGTGTTAGACATTTTAATTTCTGGTGATGAAGTCACTCAGCCCCCCATGTTCTCCAAATGGACCCAAAGTGCAGTTGTCACCAAATTTATCAAACAGTAATGTCAGATGTCAGATGTCAGTAATGTAAGATGTTCAATCTTAAATAATTACATAGCCTATCGTAGCTCAAAGCTTTTGATCCAGTGAGACATTTATAAGCAGTTAGTTCCATTAGGCCACCGGGACAGATATTTAATATCTCCAAGAAGCGAGAATAGGTTAGGAAGGATACTAAATGTTGTAGTGTATGATCAATGCTCAGAAAACGTTTGACTACATTTTAAATGCCATAAATGTCCTGCTGTCAATGGCTCGTTGGTCTAGGGGTATGATTCTCGCTTCGGGTGCGAGAGGTCTGACTGGAACTTTTCCTGTTGCAACTTGCTATTCCTGCTAGAATTATCCTAAATATCTGCCTTTAAGGACATCGTGAACTAGCAGACAATTGGTCACCTGCCAAGATAAAAATATATATAATCACGCTGTGCACGTGCAAATGAAGATCATTATATGCATCATAATCATGGACCAGTAAAGATGGTGACAGATAGAACATCATGTTATGTCAGCACCACAAAAGTAGTACAAAGAAGTACCAAGATGTACAGAGGATGTGAAAATATTGCAAAGTAAGTGGCTGACCATCATGACTCCTACCAAAGTTTGTCTCCTGTGAAAAGCAGTCAACCACCAATATTCCTTCTCCTCAGCACAGCATGAGCCACAAAACTGCCAGAAAGCAAACCTCACACAGCTCCATAGTGTAACGGTTAGCAGCCCTACTGACTGAAAGGCAACGCATGGGCTCGTCCGGGATTTGAACCCGGGACCTCTCGCACCCTAAGCGAGAATCATACCCCTAGACCAACGAGCCATGTGGTCTGTGGAGGTCAGGACAAAAAAGTGGGAGGAGTCTTTGATCCCTTTGATGTCATTCGAACCTTTGTGACATCACAGAATCAGCATCTCCTTTGATGGTTACTGATGGAACATTTGTGGCGTTTTTTTTTTTTTTTTTTTCATTATTTACACACAGCACATTCAGGACATTAATGTGACAATTTGTTTTTTTATGCTAAAGAAACTTTGGTAAGAGTCACGATGGTCAGCCACGTACGTTGGGGGTATTTTCAGATCCAAAATACATCCCTGTACATCAGAGTGGTGCTGCTACGGAGTGTTGCATCAGTGGCCACCATCACTTCAAGTAACCCAAATGGGAAAGATCCTTATTGACAGCATTGTTGCGCTTTGCTACATCTGAACTAAAGATACAAATAAAATAATCTAAATTGGCTTTTATTTCGAAATGCTTGTATGGTGCGACTGCTCTTTTTCTTTCTGCAGCTTAAAGCATCAAGGAGTTGAAACGCAGCATAATGATAAAAATAAACAGTCTGTATTTTTTGGGAATTTTTAGTTCTGTCTCTGCATCAACACCATGAACCACAAAATTATCATTGCAATCTCTGGACAAGAGAAACAGTAATTTTGTGGTTGTTGCTGATCCACTGACCTCCTTGACCTCCTTCATTTTGTAACCTCTGCCATGAATCCATACAAAAAAACCAAAGACTTGCTGTGTTTAGTTCACTTGTTGCTGTATTTCCAAAGAGCTAAAGTCTTGTGGAGAATGTGGGCATCGATCCCACTACCTCTCACATGCTAAGCGAGCGCTCTACCACTTGAGCTAATTCCCCTGCAATGCTAGCATGCAAGCTAAGCTTTGAGAAAAGGCCGCTTTAACAACATCAACAGGTTTCAAAGCTATTTCGACAGAGTTCAAAATAATTCATTTGCCACTCATGTGCATGAATTCACATGCACACACACACATACAACTTCATGTTGTTGTCCTTTGTACAGCACAAATTTACTTTGAGATAGTGTTGTGTCGCCTTTGTGCAAAATTACTGCCCGTAATAGGACAAATGGCTCATGCTGTGCTGCAGAGAGGGGAAATTAGTGATTGACTGCTTTTCACAGGAGACAAACTTTGTTAAAGCAGCCTGTGTTTAAATCCCAGCAGTTCCTTGTGGGTGAAGTCAAATGTTGTTGAAATAAACTACTTTTGGGTTTTTATCAGCTGTAGGTCACAATGATCAATATTAAAAGAAATAAACACTTGAAATGTGTCACTGTGTGTAATGATGTCATAAAATATATTATTTTTACTTTCTGAATGGAATAAAATGAAATAAATCAAATTATATTATTTCAGTGTAATCACATGCACCTGAAATGTCTTTCTTTAGTCTGTCGTTTTTCCTGAACCACAGAGGCTCTGAGCTGCTGCAGCAGGTGAAAAGAGAAACTGTTTCATGAAGCCTCCTCTCTGCTCAGGGTTGGATCACTGTTTTGGATGGAGTGGAGTTACTGTTATATGTAGTCACTATCCCACTAAATCAGAAGACAGAGGTTCCACCGAGACTTGAACTCAGATCACTGGATTCAAAGTCCAGAGTGCTAACCATTACACCATGGAACCACAGGACTGTTAGCTGATCTTTATCAAAGGCGCTGGCTCGAGGTTCCAGTGTCGAGGGATGTCATTGATGGAGCCAAACCGTCTCCACTTCTTATATGGTGAATGTGTGCTCTGTGTTTTTTTTTGTTTTTGCAAGAAAATGTAAAATTAAAGTAAAACTTAAAAGTGAGCTGAAAGAAAAGGACCAGTTCTGTGTTAAGTGTTACTGATGATTTTTTTTGTGTGTGGGGGTGTTTTGTTTTGAATTTCTGATCTTTGTTGTCCATAAAGAAAGGCATTAACAAAGCCCCACCTGTCATGTCTCTATTCCCCACCAGTGGGGTGGAGCCCACACTTTAAGAACGGCGGCCCTATAAGCATCCAACAGCATCACTGAGTCAGGAGCAACTGACTGTTCACAGGACACAGCACTCTCTGACCAGTCACTTAACTGCACAGTCTTCATGTCTCCCAGCAGTTCCTTCAGTCAGATGTTGTAGAAAAAAAGGACTTCTGGGTTTTCATCAGCTGTAGGTTACAACGATCAACATTATAGATATGACAGACAGAGTTCTCAATGTTTTCCTGTTAATCAGTGCTGATGAAAATCTCATGTAGTGTGTATAAATAGCAGAGGATGGTTTCGATCCATCGACCTCTGGGTTATGGGCCCAGCACGCTTCCACTGCGCCTCTCTGCTCGTTATGGTCAGTTTGCAGTGTCCTCTGGAGTTTTGTGTAATTTTTAACCACCACATCCACTTTCTCTCTCTTCCACCTGCAGTCTATCTAATAACCACCAGGGGGCGGCTCCACTGGTTGGAAAATGAAGTCAGAGTGTCTATGGGGTTTCATACAGACGGAGAGGAGAGAGAGAAGAAATCAAGTTTTGAGAGGTTGCATGTAGCCAGTATGGGGCTTGAACCCACAAACTTGGCGTAAACTGAATATAACTGGCCAGTTACCAGGGTGATGGACAGGCCAACCACTGTCCATGACTTGTTCTTAGAATGTGTTAAACAATGTGTGTGAGTGTTGTTGTGGGTGTGTATCTACTGTAACAGACCGACTGTAGCTGAATAGATAGAACAGTTTCATCCTCCTCCTGGTCTGTAGACCAGTTCTATAAATGTTATCTCATAATTCTGGACCTTCAAGGACACACACTGTGTAACAGGAGCTCAGTGGACAGGTGAAAAACAGAAACTTAGGTTCAGTGGAAAAGTACAGAGTAAGGATACATGCTGTCTTTAAACAAAGCCAACTATAACACTGTCATATTTTAATGTTGTGCAGATTACAGAGACTCTCCAACATCCTCTGTAGCTCCCCAACCGGGAAACTTGGTTTCATGTTATTTTTCATTTGATGTCTAAAATATTTCCTTCAGTCCTGAGTTGCTGGCAGGAAGCTAAATATGGAGAGGAAGGCCCACAAGAAGTGGAGCAGAGCATTGGTGGAGGAAGAGCAGGGAGCAGGTTTTCAGCTTCTGTTTAGTTTGATTTGACTTTATTGTGCTGCAGTGAGATGCATAAAAAGCTCCAGTTCTACAGTCAGAAGATGTCCAGTCTGAAGGTGGATGAGTTCTGACTGCAGAAGAAAGTTTCAGAGCGTCTTCCAATGGCTGATTATTGATCTGTGATCAGGTTATGAGCTATAAACACTGATCACCTTCAGGTTGGTACAACAATCAATCAAATATGCTGCTTTCTGGGTTTTAACATTAATAATCAGAACAAGTGTTGACAAAAAATGCTGTCTGTGACATTCACATTAGAATTCCAAACAATATGTAAACTCCATGTCTGAATAGAGGTGGATGTGTGAACGTGTGTTAAAATCAGAGAGAATTTACACTCATTCAACTCAAATCCAGGAACATCCCAAACATGACTATTAGTCCTGTCTGAGAGTTTCCTCCACTGACAGCAAACATACTGTATATCCATACTGATCACTGTGATCAGGTTTGAATCATCTCTGTGAGAATCCCACATGAAGCTGTCAGTCCTGCTGGATACACACACATCCCACTGAACACATTTTACCTCACTATCATATGAAGAAATATCACAAACCAGATGAACTTCTCAATGTGATGATCAGAGAGCCTTTAGATTTCATCATCATATGATAGAAACATCCAAACAGCTCCATCTGCTGGTTCTGCCCTGTTTTATGAATGTGTCCCAAACTGCACACACACTAAATTACACAATAATGCTCTAACGAAGATGATCAGAATCACAAACAGCTGTTTGGTGTCTAATCTTCTAACAGTTCAGGAGCTGTAAAGTGAGAATGAATAATTTTCTGGATCTTTCCGTCCTACATGGTAAATAGATGAACAGTCCACCGCTGTGGTTTCTCTGATCCACTATGATGGTATGAAGTGGATGGTCCGAGTATTTTAGGATGCTCTCTGCCTTCCTCTGTGTGGATCACTACGCAAACCAATTCCTATGTAAAAATCACTGTTTTGTGAAGTGTCAGTACAAACGTAGAAAATAGGACGTTGACTTGCTGTAAAATGTCTCCTGTTGATTCACGGTCACACAGCTGATCTGCGGACTTCCGGTCCTCTGAGGTGGAGAGAAATGAACAGATCTGTAGATACTGAGGAGACAGAACTTCACAACTCTGACAGAGAAGCTGCTGTTGTGTCTTTAAACTGGAAAAGTGAGATAACACCTGTTATGTGATTCTTCATACTTGTGTTCCAGTGTTCCAGGTTCTACTAACTCCTCATCATTAACTAAAACTGTGCCCCTTGTGAGGCTCGAACTCACGACCTTCAGATTATGAGACTGACGCGCTGCCTACTGCGCCAACGAGGCCTGAAAGACTGAGACCTCAGACCTGTCAGGAGCTCCCCGAACACGGGCTGAACCAGCCACACACCGGGCAGGCCGGTATGATGTACAGCACAGAAGTGCAAAGCTCTGGAATAAATCCTATTTTAGCCACTCTCCCTTTTTTCAGAGGCTGTTTGAATCAACACATGATGATTAACACACATCCATGTTAAACATGACAATCTTTTCTCTTTTTGATTCAACATTCTTCATTGACACATCTCTCTGTACAGTTACAATTACAGTTTCAATCAGACTGCATTAGCTGTTTATTGATTTGCTGGCTGTTTGCTGCACTGTTAAAAAGGAGGCTTGACTATTTTTTTACAAAGTGAAAACATAAACCCCCCAAAAACATTTGTATTTTGAAGTATTCCTTTCTCGAAGGGTGACCTGACTTTGAGATTAATGCTTTAAAATGCAGGCACTGGATGTTTAAAAGGAAACTTTTTTACAAATGAACAGCGAGCTTGTACTCAGGTGATTTGTGTTTGATAGATCAGCACCTGACTGGATCCTCATCTAACTTCAGCAATGTTAAAAAAGGTCTGTAAATGCAAATCTCACACAGAGCAATGTAGAACACTGTTTATGATCTGCATCTTTATTCTCTTCTGTTCACACAGTACCTTGGAATATACCTTGGAATAATATAAGACCATATTTTATATATTAATATATATATTATATATGAATGTTTAACATTTGTTTTTACTGTGTGCTGCAAATAATGGAAAAATAAAAAACTATTATCAATATAATTATCCTTAACAAGCAAGTGGAAATTTTAGGATCATTATGATACAGTCTGACTGATAAAGCTCAATTAACTTCAATTAACTTCAATATGTTCATTTCACCGTTTCACGAATTGTTTTACAAAGTGAAAAAATAAAAAAAAAAGTTTGTATTTTGAAGTATTCCTTTCTTCATTTCTTTATCAAAAATGATCTGACTTTGAGTTTAATGCTTTAAAATGGAGGCACTGAATGTTTAAAAAGCATTTGTTTGCAAATGAGCTATGAGCTTGTACTCGTGTGATTTGTGTTTGATAGATTTGCGTCTGACTGGATCATCTAACTTCCTCTACTGAAGTCCCATTAAAAGGACACAGCAGTCTCTCTGCACAGTCTTCATGTCTCCCTTTGGAGCAGCCTGAAGTTTTGTGGAAGAGGTAAACCAACAAAAACAGCAGAGTACAGCTGTGGACTGAAACAGGCTGAATGATAAAGGTTGTGTATGTCAGCTGCTTCCTTGTTGCTAAAGTCACGTGTCCCCTGGCCCCTCCCCCCTGTGTTCTGTCCCAGTGGGCGTGTCCTCTCTCTCCTAATGAGGCACACCTGTCCTGCATTTCCCGCCAATCAGCCCACATAGATTCCCTCCTCGGACTTCTCTTCAGTGCCGGAGTATCCTGTCTGTTCTTATTGGTACCGCGTCTCTCGTTCACCGTTTTCCTTCGGGCTTTATTTTTTTATTTTTTTATTTATAATAAACATGTCTTCTGTTTTTCCATTCAGGTTCTCCGGTGTCTCTCAGTCAGCCTCTCTCTTGGTTCCCTGTTTGTTCAATCTCGCCTTTTGTTTTCTCTCTCTGTTGTTACTTTGTTAGTTTTTCATAAAGTCGAGCTCAGTCTGTGTTTCCTCTTTTTGTTGGACTTTTGTATCCCTACCGGACTATTTCTGTTGGACTCGGTTTTACCGGATCTGTTTCTCCATCGGGGTCCTATTTTAGTGACCCGTAACACCTCGCTGACTACCAGCAGCAGTACAACAACAAACCAAAAACAGGTTGGAGCGGTTTTAATGTTTCATACTTTGGACTCTGAAGTTATGAGGGTGTAACTTTTCCTCAGCTCAAACAGACACCAGGACTGATGAGGGAGAACAAGCAGCTTCTTCTCTTCACATGAAGCTGGAAAGTGTCAGAAAGTCTCCCTGAAGTGAGTTCAGCAGGTGAGAATCTGTAAATGTGTGAACAGGATCACTGTGATCACATTGTGTTGTTTCACTGTTTGACTGGACAGGAGAACTTTTCTGGATGCTGATTGGCTGCTTTCAGATGTGTACAAATATTAATGGTTTCTCTTTTGAGTTAAAGGACATTTATTTGAGAAGTTCTATTTATGCCCATAAATAGCATCAACGGAGCTCTGATCTTGTGATTTGACTATTTATTTTGTTCTCCTTTTTCCTCATACATTAACACCACAGGGTGTGCCAACTTTTGACATTTTAAGAACCGCAACAGCGTGGGGATAAATAGCTATTCCAGGACCCGGAGGTCTCAAGAATGGAGGAAGCTCGAGGAAAATCCAGGAAAAGAGCCAAGGAGTCTTCGACCCGCTCTTCTTCTTCTTCCTCTGCTGCTAGCAGAAGAAAATGTAAGTTTATTAATGTATTTATTATTATTTATTTTATTTTTTTTAACACATCAGCCTGTACTTCAAACTGTGTACCTGCATGAACAGTGAAACACAGCGAAGCTGTTTCAACCGTGTATAGCTCCGTGGGAAATAATTTTATTTTATTTTTTCAGACTATAGAAAGGAGAAGAGGAGGAGGAGGAGGAGGAGGAGGAGGAATTCGCGCTCCAGAAAAAGCAGGTCCCAATTCAGGAGAGCAAGATCCCCCTCATTTCGGAGACGGAGGTCCTCCTATAGGTCAACAAGAAGAAGAATTAGATCGCCTTCGCCAAACTGCAGAAGGATACCGTACAGACACCTGGATAGACTTCTCGACAGGTTCTATGAATTGGCGTATGATGACTCGTTCCATAATAAACGAATTGATCTTTGAAAATGACTCTGCGACTGAGCCCCCCGTCTCTCCTCATTTCTCTCAGGTTGATTCACCTTCTCCACCGGTTGTTTCACACACAGTGTTTGAATGCCATAGACAGGGCTGTACGCCTGTTAGAGGGAGGAAACGCAGGTACTTTCAGGGGCTGTGGAGAGGGAGGGGGAGGTCGAGAGGCAGAGCAAGAGGAGAGGGTTGTGATTACAAACAGATGTAATAATATAGAAATTAGGCAATTTTTTAATTTTCCGACTTTGACGGCGTAGCCGATTATGGAGAACAGTTTTATAGAAACTGTTTATTTTTATCATTATGCTGTTTTTCAACTCCTTGACGCTTTCAGCTGCAGAAAGAACAAGAGCAGTCGCACCATACAAGCATTTCAAAATAAAAGCCAATTTAGATTATTTTATTTGTATCTTTAGTTCAGATGTAGCAAAGCGCAACAATGCTGTCAATAAGGATCTTTCCCATTTGGGTTACTTGAAGTGATGGTGGCCACTGATGCAACACTCCGTAGCAGCACCACTCTGATGTACAGGGATGTATTTTGGATCTGAAAATTCCCCCAACGTACGTGGCTGACCATCGTGACTCTTACCAAAGTTTCTTTAGCAGTGCTGTGTGTAAATAATTAAAAAAAAAATATGCCACAAATGTTCCTTCAGTAACCATCAAAGGAGATGCTGATTCTGTGATGTCACAAAGGTTCTAATGACATCAAAGGGATGAAAGACTCCTCCCACTTTTTTGAAGCAAGAGCAATGGTAGTTTTGTGGCTCATGCTGTGCTGAGGAGAAGGGATATTGTTGATTGACTGATTTTCACAGGACACAAACTTTGGTAGGAGTCATGATGGTCAGCCACTTACTTTGCAATATTTTCAGATCCTCTGTACATCTTGGTACAAACTACTTTTGTGGTGCTGACATAACATGATGTTCTATCTGTCACCATCTTTACTGGTCCATGATTATGATGCATATAATGATCTTCATTTGCACGTGCACAGCGTGATTATATATTTTTATCTTGAGGTGACCAATTGTCTGCTAGTTTGTTCGCACTTCACTTGTTGTATCTCCAACAAAGTGCTAAAGTCTTGTGGAGAATGTGGGCATCGATCCCACTGCCTCTCACATGCTAAGCAAGCACTCTAGCATTTGAGCTATCTCCCCTGCACCTGCATGGTGGTATAGTGGTCAGCATAACTGCCTTCCAGGCAGTTGACCTGGGTTCAATTCCCGGCCATTGCAGCTTAAATGTGTGTCTGCAATTTAACTTTGTGTTTTTATGTTTGTTTTCCTTCCAGAAATCCTGAAATCCTGTAGATCTCAGGCCGATGGTGCCAAAGTCCTCCAGCTACAGACCTGTAACCCGTCCTCACCACAGCTGTACATCTGTAGTTGTCTGTAGTTGTCTCGGGGAAAGCTCAGTTGGGAGAGTGTTAGACTGAAGCTCTACAGGTCCCTGGTTCGGTCCTGGGTTTCTGCATCTGAAACCCAGATGTCCAAAAGGCTGTCAAAGACCCCATTTTCTCATGGAAGATTGAAGCATTTTTCACATGATGTGACCGCTAATTTTTGGTAATTAATTTAATTTTTGGTAGGATGACTATGCTGACTGGATAACTGAGAGATCAGAGTATTAGACAAGATAAGTACTTCCTGTGCTTCATTAGCAGTGCTGCAGATTGACCCCGGGACCTCATACATGCAAAACACACGCTCTCCCACTGAGCTACATCCCCTGCATGGTCTGGTAGCTTTAGCAGCTTTATCAGCTTTAGCTAGGGAGTTTTGTCAATGACCTGTATTTCTCATGAACTAAAGCCATTTTACCCTGACCGAAAATCAAACCCAGGCTGCAGCAGTGAGAGCACAGAATCCTAGCCACTACACCACCAGGGAGTGTGCTAATGCCACTACAATAATTTTTAAGGACTGAACTTCACAAGCACCAAATCCCAGTCAATAGACCACCAGGGAGCATTCTAATGTTCATACAACCATTTTTGTGGACTGAACTTCCATCAAAGGCTAGCAGAGAGACAACAAGGTAAAGCAAAGCGCAACACTGTCCTGAGGATCTATCCCACATCGGTAACTCGAAGTGATGGTGGCCATTGGTGCAACATTGGGTTGATCCAGCCACATGCAATGGTGGTATAGCGGTAAGCATATTTTAGTCAAAAGTATGTTTTAACCGTTGTTGGCAGGATTCAAACCTGCGCGGGGCAACCCCAATGGATTTCAAGTCCATCGCCTTAACCACTCAGCCACGCACAGCAAAGCTCCCATGGCTCCGCATTTTCTAGCCTGAATAGTTTCCTCCTCAAAGGACAGGGCACCTTCTTGTTGTGAGGAAGCGCAGCTTCCAAATCTTTTTCCCAGAGTTCATTGAGGGAATTATACTGGAGATGACAAACCTGGAGGGGAAGCGTGTGTTTGGGGACATCTGGAGAGAATTGGACCTGGTAGACCTCCAAACCTACCTGGGTCTGAAAAGAGACAACAAAACAAGCCTGAGATGCTGCAAATGTGACGTCTATGTTTGTACGGCCCACTCTGACGTGAGTGTCAAATGCCACTCATGTGCATGAATTCACATACACACAAACACACACACACAACTTCATGTTGAGGAGTTTTCTCTCGAGGATTCTATTTCTTTTTTACATCACATGTTCATTTTGGAATACATTTTCAGTGCCTATTTGTATTTTCACTGCAGTTACTCATGTTAACCACTCTGAGACATTTTTAACAGCTAAAGAGTGTTAAATAAAAACTTGGTGGTGATTAATGTTTTTTGTGTTAATTTATGAGCAGATAAAACAGAGCAGGAACACTAAAGTAAGGGGCGGGGGGTGAAAACGACAGGAGGGTTAAAGAGCAGATTCTCTCTGAGGGGACGGATGTTGCCACAATACACAGTGTGTGTGCCATCACATGTGGAAGATGTGTGCAGACTGAAGCCTTGGTCTGCCACCAGCTCAGAGGGGCTGCACTTCTACTGACCACCAGGGGGCTCCACTGGTTGTTTCACAAAGTCACAGTGTGTTGGAGTCTATCAGGGTATTTTCCAAGCAGCACTGTGTTTCTAACATCTGGATGTTGGTAAAGAGTTACTTTGCATTGGCCAGGAATCGAACACAGGCCTCCCGCGTGGCAGGCGAGAATTCTACCACTGAACCACTTTAAACAATGACATGTTGAAACAAAACTTTATTGATTCAGTCTGGTCAGCAGAATATAACCTGATGAAATCAGCAACATTAAACTGATGTTTCTACATGTATCACTGATTCTAAAACCATAAACTGAACATGAACACTCTGTACACTCAGCGTTACACACATGAAGACAACATCATGTGTTTAAGGTGATGTTGAGCTGAACAGGACTTGTATTGAACACACAGAGGGAGTGCACCGTTCCTAGAGATACTGCAATACCAGGTCGATGCGTGGAGTGGACGGAGCAAGCCCCTATTCCATCTCCCTGTTCCAAAAATCTATTTAATATATGGTCCCCGGGTAGGGGACGTATCAGATATTAAACTGATAAGAACAGATACTACACTTGATCTTAGCCAAAAGGCCGAGAAGCGATACCGCTCAGCTGTCGGAGGTAACGGAGTGTTTCTCCGCACCGACCCGCTCAGTGAGGGGTCAGAGTCGGCTTCAGTAACAACATCACTCCGAGAGAGAGACACAAACAGAAGACATGAAGAAACGAAGGAGGGATCAGAGAACAACCACAGACATGTTATTTTCACAAAGTTACGTTGTAGAGCAAAGAAAACGTCTCTTCTTGGTCACCTGTAAAACTTCATATCTATGTCAATTTACCAGCTGAATATTATTGTGAAAACATCAGTTTGTCCTCTCATGTGATTGGCCTCATGGTGTGTCCATCAAAATAACCCCCCTGTCTGCACGGATTCTCTGAAGATTCGGCTCTCCTCGACTGGACTCGGCTTTTTTAGACCGAAAGTGAGAATAATAAAATGAAAGAGGAACTTTGTCATCCACAGAATAAAACCACAAATCACTGAACACTCATATATTTAAAATAGCATTAAAAGTACTTTAACCCAATATTAGCTTAATGCTAACATACAATGGAAAACGTCATAGACCGGCTAACGGGATTATCATCAGCACCGCGATGATTTTAAAGCGTCAATGAACTTATTTCAGCTTTAACATGGCAGTAACACGTTGGGGAGAGCCGGTACAAAGTAACACAGGACAAATGTAACACGGCGATTTACTCAGAATCGGAAGAATGCAGACGCATTAAATGACGTCACCACTTTCAGCAAGCAATACTCCCCAGACCAGAGAAAAGCTGGTGACTACGTCACACTTCCACTAAATTATTGCCGAGACCTAAAAGTAAATTTGTCGGTTTAAACATTGTGATTATCATTTCCCGTGTCATATTTATAATGATATTATAGGCAATTTAGTTTTTAACTCAGTTTTATGGTTTAGGAGAAAACCTGGTGTAAATGTTGGAAGTCCCTGTCTGGACCAGAGTAATGCAGCCGCACTCTGCGAGTTAACAGCTTATCAAAACACAACGATTCTGTATTGTCATGACAGACAAGAGTATAAAGAGAACAACACAAAGAAGGCTGGTTCCGAACCCTAACCCTGGTTTATGTGCAAAATATTTGCAAAATTATAATCACATAAAACCAAGATGATCCACATTGAAGCTTATACTTTTGACATTTTTGAAGCAAATAAAATTATTAAAGTGCATTATAGATTTGTAACTGTGAATTAGCGAGGAAATTGTCCAATGTTTGAAAAAAAAAAATACAAAAATGTAACCAATTCCAGTTCACAATTTGATTGTGTTACTTTCATCCGGGCGGGACGACACACATTCAACAGCATCACTGATTCAGGAGCAGCACAGTGAAAACTACACATTACTGGAGAAAGTGATAAATGACATTCTCCGTGTTTTCCTGTAAATCATTGCTGCTGAAAAACTCCTGACATTTTCCAGCCAAAGTCAAATCTCATGATGGGACAGTGAAGGAATATCCAGTGTGTAAGAACAGTGCGGCACCCTGGACGTTTTATTCGTTCAGATTATGTCCAGAATTATTTCTAATTAGTTCTTGCAATTAATTTGCCCCCCCCCAGCATTATTTTTTCCCATTAATATAGTTTAAAACGCTCTGTGTCCCTGATAAAACACTCACCTTCACCTGAGGTAACTGTAGATCAGCACCCATTTGCGTCAGAAGGTGTCAGTCTCGGCTTTGTAATGAGGCGGACGGCCGCTGGAGTCCTGTTGTAGCAGGAAGCAGCACAGAAGGCCGAAACTCACCCAAGACCGTCTCTGTTTCTGTTCTACAGGTGAGCAAAGTGCAAAAGCGCCTCATACAGTTATATTAAGTTTATTTCTTAAGTTGTGGTGTGTGTTTACAATGTAGTTAACGTCCGTAAATAAGGCAGCTAACTACTGCTAGCCTCAGCTGCTAATACAGCATGTCGTGCCCGCTGTAGCGGGTAATGCTAGTTCCCTTACTTTGTACTTTTATCGTTATCATGTGAATAAATAATAAGTTCAGAGTTCTGTAAACAGGAAGCAGCCACTATAAACAGTTAAATACACTTTGCAGCTAAATACTATGTTCAGTAGCTGATATGTTAAACCAGTGGTTCTCAACCTTTCTGGGGTCCTGGACCCCCTGCATGTTTTAGATAGACCCTGAGGACCCAATTTGATAGAAACAGAGAGAAACTGCATTTTAAATTGCATTTTGGCATTTATTCACTCTTTTAGGCAAATATGAGCTTTCTATAGCAACTTCCAGAACAAAAAAAAAAAAATCATACTTATGCAGCTTCTAGGCATAAGGTTACAAAGTATGCAATTTCCAGAAATATGTAAGAAAACATTTATGCAGCATCACCTGAACTTGAGCTTCCAGATATTGTAATAAGTAGCTTTCATAAATATGAATGTCATAAAACAGATTTTTGATGCACTCTTCAAGAACAAAAACATAACATAACATAAATGTCATAGGATCTTTTTTAATAGACCCCTTTTCATGGACCCCTTGCAATCACACCACAGACCAGGTCGGCGGACCCCCGGTTGAGAATCACTTTGTTAAACGAGTAATAGGAACAGTTTATCAGGGACACAAATGCTGTGTAAACTCGTTAATGCAACAAATGGTTAGTTTAAACGAGTTACACAAATAAATACAGTGCTCAATTGCAGACATAAGAGTGAACAAATTATAGAAGCAGCAGAAAACATGGAATTAGTTATTGTGGTAGACTGCACATGTTCGGTTGTGTGTTATGTATTTGTTTAACTGTAGAACAGTAATCAGTACATTGTTTGTTTAACTGCAGAACTGTCATATTTGCATTATTTGTAAACTGTAGGACAGTAATGATTTCATTATTGGTTATTGTATTATTTGGCACTGTAGTCTTGTTGTAGCAGGAAGAAAGCTCAGTTGTAAAGCACAAGATGGTCAGAATAGCAGCACAGAAAGATGATACTCATCCAAGACTGTCTTTATATTCTGTTTTACAGTGGTTATTGTACAATATAATCACTGGTACCTGGGTGAAAGTTGTCATCATTGTACAAGTGTTACACTTAAACACTCGATCATGTCCATGGAGTGTCTGTGTCCCTTTTCCTTTTCAAATGCTGTCCAATACAGGTGAGTCAGATTCTGAGAGACAAAGATAAACAGACAGCATCCAGTGAGACAACAGAAGACCAGCGGAGGACCTGGACTTGTTATTCTGCTTCCTCCTCAGTCTTAAATATAGCAAAGAAAAGGTATTTGCCTATTTATCTTGATGTAGATTTGAACAAATGGTTAAATGTGAAGTTGAGCTCCATCAGATTTTCAGTGTGATTCTCTAGAAAGGAAGAAAACAATGATCTCTGATCCAAACTGCCTGTTTGAAGATGACCAAGAACTCAGTTTTCTCTATTTATTGGACAGAGTGTAGAAGTTCATCACATGACTGATTCCTATTTTGAGGAAGAAAACTGGTTCAGTGTTGAGGAAGTGACTTTTCCTCACATCAAACACGGGACAAGACTGATGAGAAAGAACAAGCAGCGACACGTTTCCTGATTACACAAATTTCTGTGTGTAAATGGACCTGAAGGGAGTTCAACAGGTGAGAATCTATAAATGTCTGAACAGGATCACTTTTATCTTTAATTTAATGATTTTTTGGCAGCAGATTGGTTGTAACCAAGTTTATTGTTGAAAGTTTCCTCAGACCTGGTCGACCAGCTGAGAAGCCTCTGAACTCTGTTTGACTTAGTTTCCTGGTTAATTTTTCCTCCAATACAAACAGAAAGAAAGAAATAAAGGCAGCAGTTTTATGTGACCAGTTTTGTCCAACAAAAGCAGTTTGATGGTTTTTATCCACACTGTGATTGATTTAATGTGAAATGTTCACACATGGTTTCAGATCAAAGACAAACCGAGTCATTTTTCAGGGAAATAATTTTTATTCTTTATCACCTTCATCCACGAAGACACCGATTTATTCCATTTAATAATCAAGGTCTGTGTCTCCTGAAAACATTGTCTCAGTTCTGCTGATTTTTTTTTTTTTTTTTTTTTTTTACAGTGAAACCACAAAAACAGGGAAGTGCAGTTTTCGAAACTGAAGACAGTAAAGAGGGAAGTGATGTCAGTTTAATGTTGATGTAGCAAAAACAAAAAGAACAAATAGTTAAGTGACTGGAGCCCCTGGACTTTTATTTGTGGTATTCATTTCCTCATTTTCACATGCTATTGTCCTCAGACTCATGATAATAAACCAATGTACATAAATGGTAAAGAAAATTTTGAAATAATAAAGAGAACTATATTTCTGATTACTCCATCTGTCGGTTGAGCTCAGAGTGACATTGTTTTTGTTGATGATTGTGTAACTTTTCCAGCAGGTAGAGGCTCAGCTATGAATCAGTGTGAGGACAGAGAGGAGGGAGCCCCTCCCTCTAAAACCACTCTGTGTGGGGAACATGAGAGTCAGACCAAAGCTCAGAGGTGAGATGAGGATCTCTAACTGTCCATCTGTCAGAGCTCAGCACTCAGATCACTGCTCCATCATCATTCACTCTCACTGTCACTTACTTTTTTTTTTTTGCTGCTATTTTGTTAGTTTGTTTTAGTCGGGAACTCAACCAGCATGTGGAGCAAATTTTTATTATTTGTTTTGGACTTTTCAACTAAATTCCTTTGCAGATTATTTTTTTTTTATTTCTAATTTTTTTTAATCATCATAAAATACTAATTACAAAATAGTGTTTTGTATTTAAAATAGATGTATTAGAAATGTTGCCCATCTCTCAGTTGCATGTTCTGTCCACTGTGGAGGAGGAAGAGTCTGATTGAAGCTCTGTTCCCCCAAAAAACAACGAGACAAAATGAGGGGACACAGTGAAGTGAGGTACTTCCTGTTCTCCCCCTCAACAGTTTGACTCAATGTGATGATGAGCTGGATAATACACATGAAACCTATAATGAAACCAACAAACCTGACCGGGACTTTATTTTTCTGTGTGTGTTGGTGTGTGACAGAGATTCTGGTCTTCTGTCAGTTTCCCTCTTAGACTGACTTCGTCCAGAAGATGGACTGTGTGTTTGGATTTGTGTGTTTTTGGGTGTGTAGCTTTGGAACAAACAGTTTGTCCTGTTTCTTTGTCTTCTGTCAGTCAGAAAGTGTTTCCCTCTCAGACTGACTCTGTCCTGAAGATGATGGACTGTAATGAGGAAGAGGAGGCCAGACCAGAGTCTCCAGGATCAATCTGTCTGTCTCTGAAGTCTGACTGGTCCAAAGATTTACCTCCACACTTCAGTAATGAACCTGGACCCTCAGAGACAAAGTAAGAGACTGCGGAGATGAGAATTAAAAATCTGTTCATTGATTAATATTCATGATCCTGAAGCATTTGGGCAGATACAGGAAGACACTGAGATGGAAATTCTCGGTTTTATCACCAGAAACTACTGATGGGTTTTTTTTTTTTTTTTCCAAAATATGTTGTTAGTCAGATCATGTCAGTTATAAAGAATGTTGTTTATGTTTTCACAGAGACAGGAAGGGGAAAAGACATGTCTCTGAAGAGGAGCAGCCGTCCCACTGTGCTCAGTGTCAGGACGTCCTGAAGGATCCAGTCTCTACCAGCTGTGGACACTGGGTCTGCAGACAGTGCTGCACCTCACACTGGGACCAGTCTGCTTCTTCAGGAGACTCCTCCTGTCCCCAGTGTGGACAAAGATCCAGAACCAGACCAGGTCTAAAGACCAGCCCTGAGCAGAGTGAGACTGAACTTCTGACTTTTTCATCAGATCCTCAGACTCTCTGTCTTCAGTGTGACGTTGTCTCTTCTCTGTCAGCAGATCGTGTTCTACAGGAGGTTTTAGATCAACATAAGATCAGTCTGAGGTCCAGATGTCAACATGTGACTGAAGGAACAGGAACAGGAAGTGGAACCCTCCTCAACAGGATTTACACTGAGCTCTACATCACAGAGGGACAGAGTGAAGAGGTTAATACCCAACATGAGGTGAGGCAGCTGGAGACAACTTCTAAGAAGAAGAGCCTCCATGATGCTCCAATCAAATGTCACCACATCTTTAAAGTCTCACCTGACCAGCAGCGTCCCATCAGACTGGTTCTGACCAACGGCGTCGCTGGAGTTGGAAAAACTTTCTCTGTGCAGAAGTTCAGTCTGGACTGGGCAGAGGGCTTGGAGAACCAGGATGTCAGTCTGCTGGTTCTGCTTTCATTCAGGGAGCTGAACCTGATCAGAGATCAGCAGTACAGTCTTCTCAGGCTGCTTCATGTTTTCCATCCAACATTACAGAAGGTCACAGCAGAGCAGCTGGCTGCCTGTAAAGTTCTGTTCATCCTGGACGGCCTGGATGAAAGCAGACTTTCACTGGACTTCACCATCAGGGAGGTCGTGTCTGATGTCACACAGGAGTCATCGGTCCACCTGCTGCTGACAAACCTCATCCAGGGGAATCTGCTTCCCTCGGCTCTGGTCTGGATCACTTCCAGACCTGCAGCAGCCAGTCAGATCCCTCCTTCATGTGTTGACAGGCTAACAGAAGTCCGAGGCTTCACTGACGCCCAGCAGGAGGAGTACTTCAGGAGGAGGTCCAGGGATGAAGAGCTGTCCAACAGGATCATCTCACACATCAAGAAGTCCAAGAGCCTTCACATCATGTGTCAAGTCCCAGTTTTCTGCTGGATCATCGCTACAGTTCTGGAGCACATGTTGACTACAGACCAGCAAGCAGAGCTGCCCCAGACCATGACTGACCTGTACTCACACTTCCTGCTGGTCCAGACCAGGAGGAAGAGGATCAAGTACCATGAGGGACATGAGACAAGTCCACAGGAGCTGATGGAGGCTGACAGGGAAGTTCTTCTGAAGCTGGGGAGGCTGGCGTTTGAACATCTGGAGAAAGGGAACATCATGTTCTACCAAGAAGACCTGGAGCAGTGTGGTCTTGATGTCGCAGAGGCCTCGGTGTACTCAGGACTCTGTACTGAGATCTTCAAAGCAGAGAGAGTGATCTTCCAGAAAACGGTCTACTGCTTTGTTCATCTGAGTGTTCAGGAGTTTCTGGCTGCAGTCTACATGTTCCACTGTCACACCAACAGGAACAAGGAGGTCCTGAAGGACTTTCTGGGAAAGAAACAGCAAGATTCAGCCCTGGAGGACTTTCTGATGGCAGTCCTGGAGAAATCCTTTGAAAGTAAAAATGGTCACCTGGACCTGTTTGTCCGCTTCCTTCATGGTCTCTCTCTGCAGTCCAACCAGAGACTCTTAGGATGTCTGCTGGGTCAGACAGAAACCAAACCAGAGACCATCCAGAGAGCCATCAACGACCTGAAGAAGATGAGCTGGATGAAAATCTCTCCTGACAGAAGCATCAACATCTTCCACTGTCTGATGGAGATGAACGATCACTTAGTTCATCAGGAGATCCAGGAGTTCCTGAAGTCAGAGACCAGATCAGAGAAGGAACTCTCCCTGATCCACTGCTCAGGTCTGGCCT
This sequence comes from Echeneis naucrates, assembly GCF_900963305.1. NCBI lineage: Eukaryota > Metazoa > Chordata > Actinopteri > Carangiformes > Echeneidae > Echeneis > Echeneis naucrates. The sequence continues at coordinate 9,869,732 of NC_042512.1, read as the reverse complement.
ACATGCTACAGATGTCAGAGGAAGTTCTGGATGAGTTTGACCTGAAGAAGTACAACACATCAAAGGAGGGACAGCGGAGACTGATCCCAGCTGTGAGGAACTGCAGGAAGGCTCGGTGAGTCCACTCTCATTCTCATCCATCCTTCTGAAGGTTAGTGAAGATGTTTTTAAATCAAATCTGATTCAGATGGTGTTTCACTATCAACTGTTTTTTTTTTTTTTTTTTTTTTTTTTTTTTTTTTGCTGCCAGAGATAAATATTCACTTAGTTGTGTTTCTAATGGAAATCCTAAAGACTGATGACATCAGCAGGTATCAGTGACTGTTCACTGTTCAACCCAAGAGAAAATCAAATCAATAGGCAGTCAAATGTTTTCAGGTCAACATGGCCTCATGGTCCCCATGGAGGATAGAAACCTGGATCAGGTCCCTGACAGACTGAGGACCTGATGGAAGATCAACTGACCACATTTTGTCTCTTCATAAAAGGATTGAAACTCTGACAGTGTGAGACAGAAATGGAAGTCTTGGCGTCTTTAGTCCTCAAACCCTCCAGATGAATATGTAGTGTCCTGTGTCAGTGAAATATTGTGTAATATGTGTCATCACAGACTTGTTGGTTGTGGACTCTCAAAGACTGAGTGTGACATTGTGGCCTCAGCTCTAAAGTCCAACCCCTCCCATCTGAGAGACCTGGACCTGAGTCAGAACCACATAGAGGATTCAGGACTGAAGCTGGTGTGTGCTGGAATGGAGAGTCCAAACTGTAGACTGGAGACTCTGAGGTCAGTTCACTGACTGGACCTGCTGTAGTTTGAGTGTTGTGCTGTTGTTTGGATGATGTGTGCAGAGACATGATGATGACCCACAATAACACAAAGATCATTGAAGATATTCCTGATTGATTACTAATGATTTGATCTTCATTTTTTATTCTTTACTCAGGTTGGAGGGCTGCAGTTTGTCAGAGATCAGCTGTTCTTCTCTGGTCTCAGCTCTGAAGTCCAACCCCTCCCATCTCAGAGAACTGGACCTGAGTCTGAACGACCTGAAGGATTCAGGACTGAAGGATCTGTGTGGTTTTCTGAAGAGTCCTCACTGTAGACTGGAGACTCTGAGGTCAGACTCATGTTTTATTTCTGCTCTCAGATTAATATGATGTTACAGTTGTGGTGACTCTGACCTGCAGACAGATTTATATTTATGATGGAAAATCCTCTTCAGGTTTTCAACATTTAAACTGAAATGGTTTGAAAGTAACTTTGGACAACAGATTTCTGTTAATTTGAAAAGTTACATTTTAATTGCAAGCATCAATCTTGTATTTTTGAAAGGGGACATCATATATTAATGAATATTTGTATGTTAACATGTAGATTTAGTCTGTGGTTTTATTTATTTATGTATTGACTGAGCTAAAACACTGACAGCTGGGTTAAATGTCATGTGTTGGTCCAACGTCAGGCCAAGACATTTATACTGATCAGTGTAGGACAGCAGTACTGTCCCAAGATTAACAACATTCAACTTGGCCTAAAATTCACCACTTGTGTTTTGTCTTGGTTCTCCATTAGTCTCCACTTCCAGCACCATTTTGGGATAATGTTCAGCATAATGTGAAATTTTTTTCTTTCTTCTGCAATAGAATAGAATCATCCACGTGTAACATGGCTCTATTGGTTCAGTTTGGGAAATTTCAGCCATAACACCAATTTAGTTTGAATATCAAACAGATTGTCAGATCCAGCAGGATGATGCTGTGCCAGACCATGTAAATGTGCCAATGGTGGGATTTCATGGGGAACTTGTATTTTGATGCAAATGAGTTTTGCATCAAAATACAACATCAAAATATGATTTCCACATTCGACTGTTCATGTTTCTTCAAATATATCATTAATGATGAGTTTGGTTTTTTGTCTAGAACGTCTGAAGCTTGTTTGTAGACTGTTTGACTGGTTTTAGAGTGGACTTACCTGCCAGAGCTCGGATTGTTATACAGGAGTTCATATGTGGCAGAATCAGATATAGAAATAAAGTTTGGCTGACTCTGCTGTTTGGTTATTTCTGATGTGTTAAAATCACAATGTTGACAGTTTGAGTCAGTTCAGGTTCTTTACAGTGTTGTTTAATTTTCTCATTAAATCTTGTCACTGTTTGTATTTGACTGTTGTGAAGCTGCTTCCTGTTGGTTCAGCTGTTTGACTTTCATTTTCTAAACTTCTACTTTCTAAACCTTCAGCTCTGAACAGATGATGAAACATTGAACGCTTTTAAGCAGGAACTTTGTCTCCTAAAGTCACATCTTTTATTCTTTACTCAGGTTGAGAAGCTGCAGATTGTCAAAGATCAGCTTTTCTTCTCTGGTCTCAGCTCTGAAGTCCAACCCCTCCCATCTCAGAGAACTGGACCTGAGTTGGAACGACCTGCAGGATTCAGGACTGAAGGATCTGTGTGGTTTTCTGGAGAGTCCAGATTGTAGACTGCAGACTCTGAGGTCTGTTGAGTAGTTGTTGTAGATTTGTTTAATCCAGAATTTACTGTATATTCACATTTAACTTGAATATATTCACTTTTATTAAAAATCGCTGTTGTTTCATGTTTCCAGTTGTTTCTAATAATAATAATAGTTGTCAGTCTTTTCCAAAACTTGAATTTACTTGTTCAATATATTAATCATCAAAAGTCTTCCAGGAACCAAAGAGTTGGTTTCACATGTTTGATCTCCAGACAGAAACCAGGACCAAGGGAGACCTTAGTCTTGGATCAGGACTGGATCTTTAAAGTCTTGCTCTTGGTCTCTGTCTTTGTATTGGAACAAAGTCTGATGTGGACCAGCAACATTTGAGATGTTAAAGTGGGTGATGAGTTTGAGAAGATGGAGAAGTTCTGGATCAGGACATTTCTGACTGATTATCAGTCATCTGATCTCCATGATTTGTTCTTTTTCAGGCTGATATGCTGTTGGTTGTCAAAGATCAGCTGTTCTTCTCTGGCCTCAGCTCTGAAGTCCAACCCCTCCCATCTCAGAGAACTGGACCTGAGAGGAAACCTCCTGCAGGATCCAGATGTGAAGGAGCTGCGTGATCTTGTGGAGAGTCCAGACTGTAGACTGGAGACTCTGAGGTCAGTCCACTGTGGTAGATCTTTAATCTAATGTCCTAATAAATGTCTTCAGACTTGGAGGGTGTGGAGCTGAGGACCAGAGTCAGTTGTGTTGTTGAGACTCCAGCCCTCATGGGGCTTTCAGACACGTGGCCGTGGCCCCCCTGTGCTCTGAAAGCTGTTATTTCCAAAGGATTGGAGCTCCACCACAGGTTTCCCTGCACTGAGCACAGTTCATGTGCAGCACAGTGATAGTTGTGTTTCTTTGTGGTGTGGTCATACTCAGTCAGTGCGTTACTGCAGTAGATGGAGTTCAGAGCAGCGGTACAGAAGCTGAGTGATGAGCTGCTGTGGACGGAGTCAACATCAAAAAGCTCTTCTACACACTTTGAAAACAAACAGTCCCACACATGTTGAAATGTTCTTCATTTAGAAGATTTACAGCTTCATCTTCACATCAAAGCAGAACTTTCCTTTGCTGCCACATATTTATGAAGCAGCCATCTGCTGTATTCCTACACACAAGTATGTCCTGTATTCCACTGCAGCCGCAGGTCAGCTGAGGGAATCACTTTGTTTTAGAGTGAGGAGCTGCTGAACTTCACCCTCCAGTGGCTGAAATGACAATTACACTAAAGAAACACTTTAATATTTTTATTATATTCATGATTTTTATCTTGACAGCAGATATTTTATCTTTGCTGTATATATCTTTATTTTTACTGTATATATTTCTATCCTTATTCTATGTTGTCTGACATCTGTGTGTAATGTTGCTGTTACACAGCAATTTCCCAGCCTGGGATAAATAAAAGTATCTATCTATCAAACATCCAGACAAAATGTGGTGGAACTTTACTTTTAAGTCTTCTGAACATATCTGACTGATTATCAATGATTTTTATCTGCATCTTTTATTCCTTATTCAGATTTGACAACTCCAGTTTGTCAGAGATCAGTTGTTCTTCTCTGGTCTCAGCTCTGAAGTCCAACCCCTCCCATCTCAGAGAACTGGAGCTGAACGACCTGAAGGATTCAGGACTGAAGGATCTGTGTGATTTTCTGAAGAGTCCTCACTGTAGACTGGAGACTCTGAGGTCAGACTCATGTTTTATTTCTGCTCTCAGATTAATATGATGTTACAGTTGTGGTGACTCTGACCTGCAGACAGGTTTATATTTATGAGGGAAAATCCTCTTCAGGTTTTTAACACTTAAACTGTTAAATGGTTGAAAATAACTTTTGAGAACTGAATTTCACTCATTTGAATATGACATTTGAATTTCTCAGTTTATATTCACAATGTTGACAGTTTGAGTCAGTTCAGGTTCTTTCAGGTGTTGTTTCATTTTCTCATGAAATCTTCTCACTGTTTGTATTTGACTGTTGTGAAGCTGCTTCCTGTTGGTTCAGCTGTTTGACTTTCATTTTCTAAACTTCTACTTTCTAAACCTTCAGATCTGAACAGATGATGAAACACTGAACACTTTCAAGCAGGAACTTTGTCTCCTAAAGTCACATCTTTTATTCTTTACTCAGGTTGGTGAACTGCAGGTTGTCAAAGATCAGCTGTTCTTCTCTGGTCTCAGCTCTGAAGTCCAACCCCTCCCATCTCAGAAAACTGGACCTGAGAGGGAACGACCTGAAGGATTCAGGACTGAAGGATCTGTGTGGTTTTCTAGAGAGTCCTCACTGTAGACTGGAGACTTTGAGGTCAAACTCATGTTTTATTTCTGCTCTCAGATTAATATGATGTTACAGTTGTGGTGACTCTGACCTGCAGACAGGTTTATATTTATGAGGGAAAATTCTTTCCGGTTTTAAACATTTAAACTGGTAAATATTTCAAAATTACTTTTGAAAAACGATTTTTATTTATAATTTGGAAATTGAATTTGAATTGGAGATCATTTATTAATCAATCTTGTATTTTTAAAGGGGACATAATATATTCATGAATATTTGTATGTTAATGTTCAGAGCTTAGTCTGCGGTTCATTTCATTAATTTATTTGCATGTCATTTAATAAAAATGTCCAACCCACATAGATTTGAGACATGTATGTAATCATACAGTGGCTGTTGTAACAGCATAACCTCTTATATCTGCATATAAACATACACAGATACATTATCATCCTTTTCTCGAGTAACAATGTCACATCATATTTTAAAAACAACAAATAAGCAATCAAAAGATTTAGCTGTGTTTCTGAAGCCTTGGAAATAAATTCAGCTACTATATGAGTCCCTTTGCTGAAAAGGAACTCATGTTTCTCAGATTCATCAAAATCAAAGAAATCAACATAAATATAAAACATTTAGGCATGGCAAGTTTATTTATAGAGCACAATTCGCACCCGTGGTAATTCAAAGTGCTTTACAGATACAGACAAACAGGAACAAGAAGGCAGATAGAATCGTTCCATAAATCATTAAAAAAAGCATTAATTTAATGAATTAAAAGCTAAAAAAAAAAAAACACAGATAAAATACTTTTGTCATATGGACACCTACAACTGTTTTCAGCCTGGATTTAAAGGTTGTCAAAGTTGAGGGCAGTCTCACATCTTCTGACAGACTGTTCAGGACTTCAGCAGCATAAAAGTGGAGTGCAGCCTCACCATGTTTAGTCCTGACTCTGGGCACCACCAGGAGACCACTCCCCGAGGTTCTCAGAGCCCGAGAGGGTTCATATGGCTCCAACATGTCAGAGATTTACTTTGGTGCTAGACCATGAAGAGACTTGTTAATAAGCAGAGCTGAGCTGATGTGTTAAAATCACAATGTTGACAGTTTGAGTCAGTTCAGGTTCTTTACAGTGTTGTTTCATTTTCTCATTAAATCTTCCCACTGTTTGTATTTGACTGTTGTGAAGCTGCTTCCTGATGGTTCAGCTGTTTGACTTTCATTTTCTAAACTTCTACTTTCTAAACCTTCAGCTCTGAACACTTTAAAGCAGGAACTTTGTCTCCTAAAGTCACATCTTTTATTCTTTACTCAGGTTGGAGAACTGCAGTTTGTCAGAGATCAGCTGTTCTTCTCTGGTCTCAGCTCTGAAGTCCAACCCCTCCCATCTCAGAAAACTGGACCTGAGTCTGAACTACCTGAAGGATTCAGGACTGAAGGATCTGTGTGGTTTTCTGAAGAGTCCTCACTGTAGACTGGAGACTCTGAGGTCAGACTGATGTTTTATTTCTGCTCTCAGATTAATATGATGTTGTGGTGACTCTGACCTGCAGACAGGTTTATATTTTTGAGGGAAAATCCTCTTCAGGTTTTTAACATTTAAAATGTTAAATGGTTTGAAAGTAACTTTGGAAAACAGATTTTTAGGGGGACATCATATATTCATGAATATTTGTATGTTAATATGCAGATTTCACTCTGTGGTTCATTTCATTTATTTATTTGTGTGTCGAATTGAAAGCTACTGCACTTTGTTTGTCTAAGAAGATGTTTGGCCTCTTATCTCAGGGGCTTCATCAGTTCATCAGTCCTCACTAGTCTGACAGACAGTGGAGTTGGACCCAGGTATTTAACCTCTGTAGGAGTGTTCACAAAGCTCCTTGTGACAACAGCCCATTAGAGGAGTTCCACTGACCTTTGTTAGTCCACTACTGTAGATACATTTGTGTGTCATTTCTGTTGTGGAAATTCTCTGTTGCTGATGAAGAATGAAATAGAAAGTTATTTTCTTTGCAAAGAAAGGTCAATCATGAAACGAGCAGTAAAAATTAAGAAAGACCCCAAGCATGGGGAGAGCTAAACATTTATTGGTTTATAAGACATGTATTTAATCATACAGTGGCTGTTGTAATAACAAACTCTCATATCTGCATATAAACATACACAGATACATTACTATCCTTTTCTCAGATAATAATGTTGCATTATTATATATTATGGAAAACAAAAGAATTAGCTGTGTGCTCAGCCTTGTAAATAAAATCAGCTACCACATGAGTCTCTTTGCTAAAAAGGAACTCGTATTTCTCAGAATCATCCAAATCAAAGAAATCAACCTAAATTTAAACTACATTGCCAACAAAAACACCTGAGGTGCTTGTATACAAAACAACAAAACAAAAAATGGATCTGACTTTCTACTTCATCCAGTTTGCATAGTGAACAAATCCGGTCTTCCTCAGGTGTGGCATTAAAGCTCCCTGTTTCTGGGACTAATGGAAGTGTTCCTGAACACAACTGTCCATAATGATCTTTGTCTTTTAGTTCAATTATGTTTAACGTAAGGACACACACACACACACACACACACACACACACACACACATATATATATATATATTATAGAACAGAGTGAAAGTATGAACTCCCAGATGAGCACAGTGTTCAGACTTGTTCAGGGCTCTACCTGCAGACTGAGCTAAAACACTGACAGCTGGGTTAAATGTCATGTGTTGGTCCAACGTCAGGCCAAGACATGTCATCTTCAAATATATCATTCATGATAAGTTCGGTTTTCTGTGTCGAACTTCTGCAGCTTGTTTGTGGACTGTTTGACTGGTTTTAGAGTGGACTTACCTGCCAGAGCTCAGATTGTTATACAGGAGATCATATGTGGCAGAATCAGAGATAGAAATAAAGTTTGGCTGACTCTGCTGTTTGGTTATTTCTGATGTGTTCAAATCACAATGTTGACAGTTTGAGTCACTTCAGGTTCTTTACAGTGTTGTTTCATTTTCTCATTTAACCTTTTCACTCTTTGTATTTGACCGTTGTGAAGCTGCTTCCTGTTGGTTCAGCTGTTTGACTTTCATTTTCTCAACTTCTACTTTCTAAACCTTCAGCTCTGAACAGATGATGAAACATTGAACACTCTCAAGCAGGAACTTTGTCTCCTAAAGTCACATCTTTTATTCTTTACTCAGGTTGATGAACTGCAGTTTGTCAGAGATCAGCTGTTCTTCTCTGGTCTCAGCTCTGAAGTCCAACCCCTCCCATCTCAGAGAACTGGACCTGAGTTGGAACAACCTGAAGGATTCAGGACTGAAGGATCTGTGTGGTTTTCTGAAGAGTCCTCACTGCAGACTGGAGACTCTGAGGTCAGACTCATGTTTTATTTCTGCTCTCAGATTAATATGATGTTACAGTTGTGGTGACTCTGACCTGCAGACAGGTTTATATTTATGAGGGAAAATCCTCTTCAGGTTTTTAACACTTAAACTGTTAAATGGTTGAAAATAACTTTTGAAAACTGAATTTCACTCATTTGAATATGACATTTGAATTTCTCAGTTTATATTCACAATGTTGACAGTTTGAGTCAGTTCAGGTTCTTTACAGTGTTGTTTCATTTTCTCATTAAATCATAAATCACTGTTTGTATTTGACTGTTGTGAAGCTGCTTCCTGTTGGTTCAGCTGTTTGACTTTCATTTTCTAAACTTCTACTTTCTAAAGCTTCAGCTCTGAACAGATGATGAAACATTGAACACTTTCAAGCAGGAACTTTGTCTCCTAAAGTCACATCTTTTATTCTTTACTCAGTTTGGAGAACTGCAGTTTGTCAGAGATCAGTTGTTCTTCTCTGGTCTCAGCTCTGAAGTCCAACCCCTCCCATCTCAGAGAACTGGACCTGAGTCAGAACGACCTGAAGGATTCAGACCTGAAGGATCTGTCTGATCTTGTGAGGAGTCCAGACTTCAGACTGGAGACTCTGAGGTCAGTAGAGTTGGACTCAGTTCATGATCCTTTCAGTAATATTGTTTAGATCCCGTATCAGAGCAAAGACTCAGTGTTTCCTGTGAACCTTCAAACTCCTCAGTGAAGCTGTGAGAGGAGAACAGAAACAGATTTCAGAATTAGACAGAAAGACAGAGCGAAAACAGTCAGCCAATCAGATCAGTGGGAGCACTGATGTGACCCTAACCATGTGACCAGCTGAAGAACTCAGCTCTTTATCTCCACTGTGGACTCAGAGAAATGTGCTGAGTCAGCAGACTTGAGGTCTGTGAGTTTCCAGCTCAGTGTGTTCACTCCAACACGTTAACATGAGCTGAGAGGAAGCAGCTGCTGCACATCTGGACTGAACAGGACTGAAGTCCCTGCAGGTCTTTATGCTGGATCTGCATCACTGACTGACAGCTGATGGACAGAGTCAGGAAACACTGATGGATCTGCTCTCTTCTACTCTCCACAGGTGGAAGTGGTGGCAGTGAAGAGGAAGGTGTGTGCTGATGGAGGATCAGCTGCTTCCTGATGATCCAGATGTTGGAGGAAGTGGAGAGGAGAGCTTCATCCAGCAGAGACTGACAGAGGAATCAGAACTGGTCTGAGAACAGAGTCCAGTCCACCATGATCCCAGAGACTCCTCAAGTCCTCCTCTCCTCTCAGCCAGCTCCTCCAAACTCCACCTGGGGTTTAGGTTCAGCTTCTTCTGAACCCTTTGGGCTACTTTGGGGACATTTCTACAAGCATTACTCTATAAAAGATGTCATTTTGTTGTGAAACGTGTGACTGTGAGTCAGCACGGATTAAGCTTTTAACTTGGCCCTTTCTTCCCTTCATAAAATGTGAATGGTCTTTTTTTGTTGTTTTTTGTTTTGGATTTTCTCAAATAATTCTTATTTTTAACATGTTGCAAAAAATGTCTTATTTCAATAAATAACAGGATGCTGACACTGCAGCAGTTTATCTTTTGAAAGGACAATTTTTACTTAATGTACTAAATAACCTTTGTGCGACAAACAAAGTCCTGCTTTAATCTGAGTGTCTCTGTCTTGATTGTGATCTGGCCAAGGTGGGGGATATTGTCTTATTTATTTTTATATTTTAAGGTGTGAAGCACTTTGTGCAGCGTTGTTCATTGTTTGAAAAGTGCTGCATAAATAAAGTTTAAAAGATTGATATCATACAGTCCAATAATTTTCTAGAGGAGTCGTGCAGCAGACTCTCAGCTCAGTGTGTGAATGTGCTGCTGCTGAACTGGGACTCATGAGTTCCACTCTGAACCAATGAGTCATGAATCATGAGTCTGACTGTGAACCAGTCTACAGTATGTGCTGTGGGTGAGTGACAGCTCATAGCGGGGAGGGAAAGGGAGTGAAACAGCAAACCAGAGCTGCTGCTTTTCCTCCTTCTTTCTATATGAACATGAGCACCATGACGCACACTGCTGTGTTCTCATATCAAGCTCATGTTCACCTTCTTTCTTTCACAGGGAGAACATGAAAGAAGCTGAAGCTGAACTCAGCCTTCCAACTTTAGTGCTCCGTGTCACAGACTGATCCATTTTCTGACGTTATAGTCCACACCAGGCTGCAGCCTCTCTGTGTGACACTTTGTTCATCATTATTTTCACACTTTAGTTCCTGCTTCTTTTCATTTAGGCTCCATGTAGGCTGTTCATGATGACTTTGTTTGTGTGTGGCTGTTTTCTTCTGAATGTGGGATCTCTGTCTGAATGAAAGTTTCACAATCACTGCCTCAGACTGCATTCAGAAGGAATTGTTGAAGTTTCAACCTCATCTGTGAAAGGCTGCTGATACCTGGAGATTCATGACATCATGGTAAAAGATGTTAAGTAAGCATTGGTGGTTCAGTGGTAGAATTCTCGCCTGCCACGCGGGAGGCCCGGGTTCGATTCCCGGCCAATGCACAGTAACTTTTTACCAACATCCAGATGTTAGAAACACAGTGCTGCTTGGAAAATACCCCGATAGACTCCAACACACTGTGACTTTGTGAAACAACCAGTGGAGCCCCCTGGTGGTCAGTAGAAGTGCAGCCCCTCTGAGCTGGTGGCAGACCAAGGCTTCAGTCTGCACACATCTTCCACATGTGATGGCACACACACTGTGTATTGTAGCAACATCCGTCCCCTCAGAGAGAATCTGCTCTTTAACCCTCCTGTCGTTTTCACCCCCCGCCCCTTACTTTAGTGTTCCTGCTCTGTTTGATACGGTGGCCGGTAAGTGCAAAACTAAATTACAAAGTGCCAAACACTTTTACAAAGCGTGAAAATAATCTACATGTTGAGAAACATTTGTATATTTTATTCAACAAAATTACACAAGAAAAACACGTTTACAACGGACAAAACAAACTTACGACAGAATCTTCCGGAAGGGGAATGTACCAAATGCCGGAAGTGATCCAGAAGAAGATTGACTGTGAGCTCAAAAAGTTTGTATCGGTTTGTGTGGCGGGAAAACTTTGCGGAGTGAAAGTTTATGGCAGCATGGAGTAAATGATGTTTTGGCCGTTTTGTGGAAACAACTTGAGCCAATTTACGCGGTTGTGTTTTCCGTGCGGACGATCTGTAGAATGTTTAACGTTGATGAACGGACCAGACGGAAGGAGCACGCGCACAGGAGACATCTAATAAACAGCCGGAAAATGCTAAACAAGCTAAGTGTAGCATCGCGCTAACTAGCTGAAGCCGCTGTCAGACATGCAGTGAATTAAAGTGCACCGTTTCATGGAGGACAGAAAGTCAAAGTCAAAAGAACTGTGGGCCGAAAGGAAACAGGTCCAGGTACGTGTGTGGATATATCTGTAAAATATGGAAGTAAATATGTGTGTGTGTGTGAAATGAATGATATCTTTTTGTTATTTTAGCAGATAAACATGGATTGATGGCGCCACATGGAGCTGATTTAAAAGCTCAGAGAGGGAAAACACTCCCATTATATACAGATCCGGAGGTAGCAGCACCTGATCTACTGAAGCAAGCTGTCCAAGAAATGAGAACATTTAACAAGAAGATGGATGAAGGAGCAGACCTTCTTTTGTATCCAGACTGTTCAGAGGTGCTCCATGTGCCTGGGTCAGAAAGCCCATTCAAACTGGCAGAATATAAAAAGGAAATAGGAAAGGCACTTTTTTCATTTGCCTAGAAACACACTTTAGAGGAGGTTTGTGGATCTCTTCATTCAATATTTTTACATATTTATTTACTCTCATGTAGCATAATTAATAATGTGTTTGTTTTTACTACAGAGGTTGATACATCAGACTCTGATTCTGAAATTGTCATCACATCGAGGAGCACAGCTGAATTCAATGCAGCTGACACTGTGGTACGTTCATTTTTACATTTTGTACTTTGATTCAGTTTTTTTTTTTATTGACAGGATGTGCATTTGGTTTAAAGTATTAAGTCTAAGAACCAAGTCTTGATTATTTGGCATTTACTATTCCAATCAGACACCCTGATAACCTTTCACCATTGATATATACTGTATGTGGTGAGGGAACAATAATGGAAGCTGTTTAAAGTTGCTGACAATTGTGTGCTTTTCTTCTCAGGTTTTTGTAACAAAAAAACACAGTTCTCCCAAACACAAACCTGACGATAAAGGGTAGGTATTAGTTTTTACAAAAGAAGTCATTTGTCTTTAAGTTGTTGATGTGATTGTGATGAACATGTGGTAGAAAATACCATACGTGTGATATCATTTATCACAAAATAATCTCTTATTTATAAATCTTATGGTTCCTCTCTCCCTCTAAATGTTACTCAAAGCTCTGTTATACTCTGTATCATAAAGTTCATCAGTTTATCAATTTTATCATGTTTCAGAGATTCATCCACAGCTCAGCCTGGACAGGTATTAAGGCAGATTATGGCAGCCTGATGTTCTTTGCTTTCAGTGTGTTGTTTCAGACATTTTCATTTGTTTTTCAGACAGTAATATCTGACACTGAGGATCTGGATCCACCTGAAACAAATCCAGTCAGGAGTACTTGCTACAGGTAAGTAAAAAAACAACTGACTCACTTATTGTTCATTTTAATTTATTGATTACATGGGAAAGATATTTGCATTTGTAAGATGTTCAACATATTCTGAAACCTGTGACATGCTGGTAAAATTCACAGATGATGCTGCTGTTTTGGAAGAAGGAATTGACACAGGTGGGCTGAGACGAGAGTTTTTAACTCTACTGATGAAACATCTGAAAGACCGACCCATTTCTGATGGACCAGAAGGACATCAGTTCTTGGTGTACAATGCAAATGGTATGAACAGGGTTAGATGTAAACAATACTAATGGTTAATGATCATTAACTTTATATGTCACATGACATACACTTTGTTGCTTGAACTATTTTTCAAAAAACGTGTTGTTTCATTTCAGATCGAGAATGTTTCTTCAGTGGATGCTCTGTGAGAATGCATCATGAGACGCAGCACAATGTTACAGACAGCAGGCTGTCTGAGACGTGTTGCTACTGTTGAAGAAAAGAAAGAAATTGTGTCTCCCTCCGATGGTACATTATTGACCGCAACCCATCTGTAATTGACAGGTAAGATCATATTTGTAATGATGTGATTGTTATTTTTTTGTATTTAAGATGTTTTAGTTTGAAATGCCTCATCATCCCCCTCTGTGGTTTATTAAGAATGTATATTCTTTAGCTCTGACTCAGTGTGTCAGAATGTGTGCCTTAGTTTAGTATAATTGCTGTGTGATGTCTGTCTCCCCTTCCTCTGTCTTATGCCAATCAAAAGGTGCTCATGTCATTCCAGTCTTGTGTTTGTGTGCGTAATTCTTGCAGTCTGTAGAGTAACAATTACCCTGCCAAGTGCAAAGCAAGACACAGAGTTCTTCTTTAAATCAGTAATGTTCAACACACAACCATTTTTACTCATTTCTATATGTTTGGGTGGATAGTCATTTTAGAAAACATTGAAGTTTCTTTAGGTCATTTAAATGTGAAACAATGTTTGTGGTCACTTTTTAGATTCAAAGATGGTCTTTCAGCTCTTCAGTTTCTGACTGCACTGCAGCAACAGCCTACTTTGCTGGCCCCTGTCCTGTGCCACTCTGAAAAGCCACTCACTGGTCTGGAACTTGAGACTCTTCAAACCTGACCTCAGTCCATCAGGAAGTAACAGGAGACTTAAAGAAAGTCAAACTTTGGGCGACTGGGTGGACTGTGTCTTTGAGTGGTCTTTGTCCACCACTCCAAATCAGATTTCATAGTTTGTCATTCACTTTTCCTTGTGATGTTTCCAAATGATTCTGGTACCTGTTCATCTGAAGAAATGAAACAATGGGAATGCAAATGTTATGTTGACAAACAATAAAAAAAATTACAAATATTACCTTCTGATTGCATCTGTGATGATTGGTTATGAGTTTTTTCTATACTATTTTAAAACAGAAAAACAATATTTGATTCTATTCTGTGTTACTTGTCTAATACCAAATCACAGCACAGTCATCTCATGGCTCTTGACATGTATATTAAAAAAATAATTAATAAAAAAAAAAAAAAAGAAATAGGACAGAAACCCCAATGAACAAGCACTTGATAATGCAGGAAGGGAAAATTCCCTTTGTCACTGACTCACAGCTGAGCAGTTTCTTTCAGCTTCATGTACAGTTCTGTTGCAGACTCCCAGTTCTCTGGCTTCTGTAGTTGTTTGTGCTCCATAACAAAGTCAAAGTCCTCCTGCATGTTTGAGTCCCCACATGGAGCTATTGACAGGCTCGCCTCTGGAACAGCATCCAAATCAGCTGGTTCAATCTCAAATCCAGTCTGTGGAGCCAAATCTGTGTTAGATACAATAAATAGCATTTATATTATTTATTTACATTTAAGCAATAAATAATAATAAAACAAACATGGAAATATCAATCCATCACCAATATTACCTGTGTGGTCAGCAGTACAGTTCATTGGACATGACGCTGTTCTGGAAGTGTGAATCCTGTGACTGTTCCACAGTCTCACACACTCATCCAACATCACCATAGCAACATCTCAGAAGGCACTGATGCTCATGGCTCCTGTTGAAGTATCCAGCACACAACTCCATCCAGAACTGAGACCTATAGAAATGGATAGAATCAGAAGAAAATATATATTATTAGTAGAAGTGGAACTCCATCAAAAAATATTAATTAAAGGCTTTGAAATGAATGCTTTAAAGTCCCAGCCTCAATTATTATATATGTTTAGAGGAGTTCATCTGAGATAGAACATAAAGATAAAAATCAAATGAAAGGTCAGTCATAATAAAATGACTTCATGAAGGCCACTTACCTTCCCCTTCTAAATATGGCCCACCAGGATTCAACACGCTGCTTATTCGTGGATGAGCCATACATGTGGCTGGACGGCCCAGAGCAGCAGTCATCATGATGGAGGCGTAGGGGAGACTGAATGGCAGCCATAATGCCATTCTCCGTGCCACAATCAGTCCTCAGTCTCATGAGAGGAGATTCTCAGCGATCACTGTTGGCTTCTTGTTATTTGTCGGTCCACATTGGAGCCACAGCACTTTAGGGGAAAAAATCCATCCATGCGTCCTGAGAGAGCCAGTTTATCAGAACCATCTGCATGCCACATACAGTTCGCTCCCATTGAGTAGCAGCTTCTTCTTAGAAACCTTCTGCGTGCTCTCTCATTCATCACATCATCTCTCTTCACTCGAAGATTGGACTTTTGTCTGAGTACCTGCCACATCGTCCGATAGCCAAACAGTTGTCCAGGTCCACGAAGTTCCAACCTGATGGCGTTTGGAGAGGAATCATCCTTTTAAGAGTCCGCAGGCTGATGTTTGCACCGTGTAAACTTCACATCATGCTTCAGTAGATCAGGTGCTGCTACCTCCGGATCTGTATATAATGGGAGTGTTTTCCCTCTCTGAGCTTTTAAATCAGCTCCATGTGGCGCCATCAATCCATGTTTATCTGCTAAAATAACAAAAAGATACAATTCATTTCACACACACACACATATTTACTTCCTTATTTTACAGATATATCCACACACGTACCTGGACCTGTTTCCTTTCGGCCCACAGTTCTTTTGACTTTGACTTTCTGTCCTCCATGAAACGGTGCACTTTAATTCACTGCATGTCTGACAGCGGCTTCAGCTAGTTAGCGCGATGCTGCACTTAGCTTGTTTAGCATTTTCCGGCTGTTTATTAGATGTCTCCTGTGCGCGTGCTCCTTCCGTCTGGTCCGTTCATCAACGTTTAACATTCTACAGATCGTCCGCACGGAAAACACAACCGCGTAAATTGGCTCAAGTTGTTTCCACAAAACGGCCAAAACATCATTTACTCCATGCTGCCATAAATTTTCACTCCGCAAAGTTTTCCAGCCACACAAACCGATACAAACATTTTGAGCTCACAGTCAATCTTCTTCTGGATCACTTCCGGCATTTGGTACATTCCCCTTCCGGAAGATTTCTTTTGGAAATTTGTTTTCTAAAATGTAAATTTGTTTTGTCCGAGGTAAAAGTGTTTTTATTATGTAATTTTGTTGAATAAAATGTAAAAATGTTTCCCAACATGTAAACTAGTTTCACGCTTTGTAAAAGTGTTTGGCACTTTGTAATTTAGTTTTGCACTTACCGGCCACCGTATCAAACAGAGCAGGAACACTAAAGTAAGGGGCGGGGGGTGAAAACGACAGGAGGGTTAAAGAGCAGATTCTCTCTGAGGGGACGGATGTTGCCACAATACACAGTGTGTGTGCCATCACATGTGGAAGATGTGTGCAGACTGAAGCCTTGGTCTGCCACCAGCTCAGAGGGGCTGCACTTCTACTGACCACCAGGGGGCTCCACTGGTTGTTTCACAAAGTCACAGTGTGTTGGAGTCTATCAGGGTATTTTCCAAACAGCACTGTGTTTCTAACATCTGGATGTTGGTAAAGAGTTACTCTGCAGCCTTTCACAGATGATTATTCTAATTTCTAGTGTTAATATACAACAATGTATTTACATTCAAGCTGATATCTTTCTATAATAATCCATCATGGACTGCTGGACACTCTCACGTCAGTAAATCAGCGTGTTTTAAAGAAGTTCAGAGTGTTTCAGAGTTTCTGACATGACACAGACAGACAGATCCAACAAAGCATTTAAATGAACTGAGAGCTCAGACCAGCAGAGAGAGCACACACACACACACACACACACACACAGTGGACGAGGTGCGCAGCTTCGCTCAGTCTGTGATTGCAAAAATGAGCAAAAGCAGGAAAAGACGCATTTTAATAAGTAGAAGGAGGAACAAACCAACAGATTTGGTTTTAGTTCAAATTAACGCCACTTATTTGTCGTAGAACAGCTGATTTGTGTTTCACTTCATTCGTTCGCGAGACAAGTGTGAGCTTCTTCGTGCGCATGCGCCGTTCTAGCTGAATCGAATGCGAGTGTGACGTTTGAGTTGGTGTCGCGTGGGAGAGCGATGAAGGACAGGAAATGCCTTTGATCTCCAGTGACGTCACACAGCCGCGTTTAGCGGTGAGTAAACAGTTGTTGATGTTGTCAGTGAAACATTCATTCATCCTCAGAGTCATCTGCTTCTACCGATCTCCATTTTCATTTCCAACCACTCAGAGAGACAAGAACACACACAGACACACTCTGACTAACCAAACCATTCCAGGAACAATCAGGATGATTCTGGCTCAGGGTGTGACAGGTCCGGGGTTCAAATCCCAGATGAGCCCTTTGTCAGCTGTTGTAAGAAGTGAAAAAGCCTCCTAAATGTGGAGGGAGGCCGACTCTGTCAGAGAGCAGTGTGCATTCTAGCTTCCTTTAGCTGTCAGCCTCTGATCATCAACTCTTCAGCTTCTATGACTTCAACAATTCCTTCTGAATGCAGTCTGAGGCAGTGATTGTGAAACTTTCATTCAGACAGAGATCCCACATTCAGAAGAAAACAGCCACACACAAACAAAGTCATCATGAACAGCCTACATGGAGCCTAAATGAAAAGAAGCAGGAACTAAAGTGTGAAAATAATGATGAACAAAGTGTCACACAGAGAGGCTGCAGCCTGGTGTGGACTATAACGTCAGAAAATGGATCAGTCTGTGACACGGAGCACTGAAGTTGGAAGGCTGAGTTCAGCTTCAGCTTCTTTCATGTTCTCCCTGTGAAAGAAAGAAGGTGAACATGAGCTTGATATGAGAACACAGCAGTGTGCATCATGGTGCTCATGTTCATATAGAAAGAAGGAGGAAAAGCAGCAGCTCTGGTTTGCTGTTTCACTCCCTTTCCCTCCCCGCTATGAGCTGTCACTCACCCACAGCACATACTGTAGACTGGTTCACAGTCAGACTCATGATTCATGACTCATTGGTTCAGAGTGGAACTCATGAGTCCCAGTTCAGCAGCAGCACATTCACACACTGAGCTGAGAGTCTGCCGCACTACAAGAATAGAATAGAATGCCTTTATTGTCATATTACGTCAGTACAATGAAATATACAATGAGTATCACCAGTATCAGTGCAAAAACGACAGCGTAAAAGAAAGTGTTTGGGAAAAAAATAAAATAAAATAAAAAAACAAAAACAAAAACCAGACAAAATATGAGAAATATATACAGTATACAATATAAACATAGAAGTAAGGTGCACAGAGTTTATGAGAGTCAGCGCATATGGCAGTTCAGGGTGGTTATTGCTTTGTCGGCGGAGACGAAGACGCCAAGAAACCTGAAAGTGTGGACCCTCTCTTCCAGACCATTATTGGACTGTATTACATCACATCAATCAATCCCTGAACCAAACATATCAATCCCTACTTTAAACTTCATTGAGTTTATTTATACGGCGCCTCTTAAACAAAGAACAAAGTTGCACAAAGTGCTTTACACATTAAAAAATAAAAATAAACAAGAAAATATCCCACCCAGGCCACATCAACATCCACACAAACACTCAGATTAAAACAGGGTGTTACGTTTGTTTTCTAAAAATACTTTAGTACACTAAATAAAAATTGTCCTTTCTGAAGATAAACTACACTGCTGCAGTGTCATGTCTTGAGTTCTGCTCTTCCAGCATCCTTTTATTTATTGACAATTTTTTGCCATTTGTGGATAAAAATAAGAACTATTGTAGATAAACATTTTAAAAAATATGCCTCATTTTTATGATAGAAAGAAAAGGCCATTTTAAAAGTTTCATCTGTGACGACTGACAGTCATGTTTTTTACAAGAAAATATTTCATATTTTACAGCAAAAATGCTTCTAGAAATGTCCCCAAAGCGGCCCAAAGGGTCCAGAAGAAGCTGAACCTAAACCCCAGGTGGAGTTTGGAGGAGCTGGCTGAGAGGAGAGGAGGACTTGAGGAGTCTCTGGGATCATGGTGGACTGGACTCTGTTCTCAGACCAGTTCTGATTCCTCTGTCAGTCTCTGCTGGATGAAGCTCTCCTCTCCACCTCCCAGGAACATGGTCCAGAGTCTGGACAAGCTGCTGCTGCAACATCTGGATCATCAGGAAGCAGCTGATCCTCCATCAGCACACACCTTCCTCTTCACCGCCTCCACCTGTGTAGAGAAGAAGAGAGCAGATCCATCAGTGTTTCCTGACTCTGTCCATCAGCTGTCAGTCAGTGATGCAGATCCAGCATAAAGACCTGCAGGGACTTCAGTCCTGTTCAGTCCAGATGTGCAGCAGCTGCTTCCTCTCAGCTCATGTTAACGTGTTGGAGTGAACACACTGAGCTGGAAACTCACAGACCTCAAGTCTGCTGACTCAGCACATTTCTCTGAGTCCACAGTGGAGATAAAGAGCTGAGTCATGAAGGTTCATCACTTTATTGATGATTTACTGAAGGTCCATTTAAACTGAGAGACTCTGACAGACAGACAGGATTCTAGTCTGCAGAAAGACCACATGGTGACAGTGTGATGAAAGAAGATCAGTGATGTGCAGCTTTCAGTCAGACTGATCTCAGAGCTGTGACAGATGAACCTGATCAGAGAACAAACAGTCTCAGCTCAGATCTGACAGTTTGATGGACGAGGACCAGAATCTGAACATCTCTGAGTTTTTCAGCTGGAATCTGCTTCATTTGATGGTCACATGATCACAACAGTCCTCTGACTGATCTGATTGGCTGACTGTTTTCTCTCTGTCTTTCTGTCTAATTCTGAAATCTGTTTCTGTTCTGCTCTCACAGCTTCACTGAGGAGTTTGAAGGTTCACAGGAAACACAGAGTCTTTGCTCTGATACTGGATTTAAACAATATTACTGAAAGGAACATGAACTGAGTCCAACTCTACTGACCTCAGAGTCTCCAGTCTGAAGTCTGGACTCTTCACAAGATCAGACAGATCCTTCAAGTCTGCACGCTTCAGTCGGTTCCAAGTCAGGTCCAGTTCTCTGAGATGGGAGGGGTTGGACTTCAGAGCTGAGACCAGAGAAGAACAGCTGATCTCTGACAAACTGCAGTTCTCCAAACTGAGTAAAGAATAAAAGATGTGACTTTAAGAGACAAAGTTCCTGCTTGAAAGTGTTCAATGTTTCATCAAGTCAACACATGGTTCACAACATCTGGAACATTTTCACTTCATTCAGCGTTGACCATGTTTAACAAACATGTTGAATTTGGTCTGAATCTCTCAGTCAGTCTGCTTTAGTCACATGACTTTGTAGTTGTGTTGGAACAACACTGAATATTAGGGGTGTCCAAAAAAAAAGAAAAAATCAATTCATGTAAATATCACAATTTCATTTCCTACAATTCAGAAACCATTTAAAATGTCCCAAAATCAACGTTAAAAAATAAAACTAATCCACACGCTGTTTGCCGTCACCATGGAGCCGGTTCTGGAACATATGCGCGCGTGATAAGCACCAAAACAAGAAGGAAACTACCACAATGGAGGAAAGAGAGATTAAACCGACCTCGTCATGGCTGCAGGTGTCAAGGAGCACAGAGTGAAACGGTGAGGTTGAGACCCCAGGGGACTGTCCCCACCGACACTGCACACTCTAAACACATGAAAACCACTGAGAACTGTGAGTCTAAATAAGTACGGCGAAAGTTATGATTGCATGTATGCGTGAATAACATGAAATGTAGCTGAATAAAAGTAATCATACTAATAAATGATAAAGATGAGGATCAGAATAATAAGACTCAAAGCTGAAGTGTTATAAAGTTAAGAATGATTAATGCACCAAAATAAGCTGACACTGTGATTGGGAAATTTTCGCTGTTGTGGAATGTGAACCAAGTTGCGTTCAAGATGGGCGAAATGGAAACGTGTTGAGAACAGAAACGTCGCTTGACAAAAGCGGAAGTGTAACCAGATGGTCTCCAAAAAAGGAAACTTTTGATCGAGCCGCTCTCATCCCACCCAGCGAAATAGAATTGGTTCAGATTTGATGTAGTGTTGAGATTTCATCATTTTTATTATAGACTGGTTTGATATGAATTGAGAATTAATGTTATTAACTGCACTGCTTTATTAACCCTGCAAATATAAAACCTGACATAAAACCACGGCGTCTTGCAGAAAAAAAAAATGTTAATCTCATCCCTGTTTGTGTAAAATGATAAGTTTTGGCTGCATGATACAGCTATAGGTCCTGAAAAGTTTATCTTAACTGTATGTTTCCACTTTAATGAATTTATGAACAGACCCTTAGAGCTCCTATATCCAAGCTTGGGAACTTTTCTTCACGATTGACCAAGAGCCAAGGTCATTGTGAGGAAAGCTGCCGTTGACGGGCGCGGTCTTACACAGCCAAAGATTTGGACTCACTTTGATTTTTACCGAATGTCCAGGAAGACCGAGCTTGACATGACTTTTTTTTTTTTTCCCCACTCAAATCACAAGCTACTTAGAGAAGCAGCCGTGGTCCACAATGTGAAAAGGCACTTTCTTTCAAATTTAAAATGCAGCATGTTTAATTATACAGCTTTTATTTAAATTTTTTTAAAGAGACACTTATTTTTGTTATTCAAGAAATATGTGATATTGCTTTCAAGCAACAGTTGCAAAACTTCCATCTGCGCATGGATAAATGTTTAAAACTTAATAAATGTGAAAAAGACACTTCAATGTATCCATTTGCCAAAACAGACTGGAGTAGATCATAAGGAGCCTAGAAACCTCTATGAATTGAATCGTAGCCCCAAAAATCCAAATCGACTCAAATTGTGAGATAGCCAATGATTCCCACCCGACTGAAAATATATTTGTTCATGTCACTGTGGAAAAGTGTTTCCTGTCATTGAAACACTGAAAGATTTTTATCATTTTTTTCAAGTTTTAAATCTGTAGTTCAACATTTCTCTGCCACAGTAACTGGACGAAACCAGAGAAGAAGAAAGCAGAAGTCAGCATGAAGATCCTCAGTGAGGATCAGTATAATATCAGCCTGATGTCTGCAGGTCAGAGTCACCACAACTGTAACATCATATTAATCTGAGAGCAGAAATAAAACATGAGTCTGACCTCAGAGTCTCCAGTCTACAGTGAGGACTCTCCAGAAAACCACACAGATCCTTCAGTCCTGAATCCTTCAGGTTGTTGTGACTCAGGTCCAGTTTTCTGAGATGGGAGGGGTTGGACTTCAGAGCTGAGACCAGAGAAGAACAGCTGATCTCTGACAAACTGCAGTTCTTCAACCTGAGTAAAGAATAAAATAGGTGACTTTAGGAGAAGACAAATACAAACAGTGACAAGATTTAATGAGAAAATGAAACGATACTTGTAAGAACCTGAACTGACTCAAACTGTCAACGTTGTCATTTTAACACATCAGAAATAACCAAACAGCAGAGTCAGCCAAACTTTATTTCTATCTCTGATTCTGCCACATATGAACTCCTGTATAACAATCTGAGCTCTGGCAGGTAAGTCCACTCTAAAACCAGTCAAACAGTCTACAAACAAGCTGCAGAAGTTCTACAGAGAAAACCCAACTCATGATTAATGATATATTTGAAAAAACATGAAGAGCTGGAAGAGGAAATCATACTTAAATATGCAGAATTAATTCTGATGAATCTACATCATCTTTAATGGATTATCATGATGGGATAAGAAGAATTATCCCAATTCTGACTGATCTTCATTTGAATGATCTGATATCAGTCCACAGAATCCTGAGACTGATATTTAACATAGCTGGGAGATCAGCGAGGCAGACGGAGCAAACATGTTTCCTGCAGCAGAGAGAGGAGGGCAACGGGGCAACTGCTCCCCCAGCAGACCAGCCCTTAGAGCCAATCCTTATCTTAGTGTGGAACCAAACCACTGCAGCTGATTGGACTAAAGCTTTGCTACACAATCACAGCAAAATGGATGTTTTCCTGAGGTGCTGATGTTTACATTAGGTATGTTTGGAGCCACCTTATTTCCACTGCTGCAGTGTGTTGCTCATGTACATTCATGTAACTGCTTTGGGGTCAGTGGTTAATGTAAACATTATTATTCTAATAATGGACCAGCTGGGAGGGTTCTTTGGAAAATGAAAGCATTAGTTCTGACAATGTGTTTGATATTCAAACTAAATTGGCATTATGACTGAAATATCCCAAACTCAACCAATAGAGCCATGTTACATGTGGATGATGTCATTCTGTTGGCTAAGAAAGAAAAAATTTTCACATTATGCTGAACATTGTTCCAAAACGGTGCTGGAAGTGGAGACTAATGGAGAACCAAGACAAAACACAAGTGGTGAATTTTAGGCCAAGTTGAATGTTGTTACTCTTGGGACAGACTAACATCTGAACATTAACATACAAATATTCATTAATATCTTATGTCCCATTTCAGAAATACAAGACTGATAAACTTCATGAAATTTAAATGCCATTTTTAAATTAATAAAATCAGTTTTCACATGTGACTTTCAAGCATTTCACAGTTTAAGTGGTAAGAACCTGAAGAGGATTTTCCCTCATAAATATAAACCTGTCGGCAGGTCAGAGTCACCACAACTGTAACATCATATTAATGTGAGAGCAGAAATAAAACATGAGTCTGACCTCAGAGTCTCCAGTCTGCAGTGAGGACTCTCCAGAAAACCACACAGATCCTTCAGTCCTGAATCCTTCAGGTCGTTCTCACTCAGGTCCAGTTCTTTGAGATTGGAGGGGTTGGACTTTAGAGCTGAGACCAGAGAAGAACAGCTGATCTCTGACAAACTGCAGCTCTCCAACCTGAGTAAGGAATAAAAGATAAAGAGCAAATGACTGATATTAAATCAGAAATATCCCCTTAAATTATCTTTTTGATATAGTAAGTCATCATCATGTCGGTACACACATCACCGAAAAGGCAGCACAACATTCATCCACCGTTCATATCATAAGAGGTTGATGAGCTACTGCTGACGACCTCAGGAGAGACTGAACTCGCCAAGACTTTAAAGATCCAGTCCTGATCCAGGACCGTGGTCTCCATTGGTCCTGATTTATGTCTTGAGATCAAACATGCGAAACTAACTAAGACCAACTCTAAGACTTTTCCTCATTAATACATTAAACAAGCAATTTCCACTTTTGGAAATGAATGACAACAATTCTTGTTATTATTATTACTACTACAACTGGAAACATGAAACAACTTTTTAAAATGTCAATCAAAAGTGAATAAATTAAAGTTCTATATGAAGACAAATTCTGGGTTTTACATAAAAAAAAAAAAAAACTACAACAACAACTGAACTGACCCCAGAGTCTCCAGTCTACAATCTGGACTCTCCAGAAAACTGCACAGTTCTTTCAGGTCTGGATCCTTCAGGTTGTTCCAACTCAGGTCCAGTTCTCTGAGATGGGAGGGGTTGGACTTCAGAGCTGAGACCAGAGAAGAACAGCTGATCTTTGACAATCTGCAGCTCATCAACCTGAGTAAAGAATAAAAGATGAAGATCAAATCATTAATAATCAATCAGAAATGTCTTCATCAATGATCTTTCTCTTATTGTGGGTCATCATCATGTCTCAATACACATCATCCAAACAACAACACAACACTCAAACCACAGCAGGTCCAGTCAGTGAACTGACCTCAGAGTCTCCAGTCCACAGTTTGGACTCTCCAGTCCAGCACACACCAGCTTCAGTCCTGAATCCTCTATCTTGTTCTGACTCAGGTCCAGGTTTCTCAGATGGGAGGGGTTGGACTTTAGAGCTGAGGCCACAATGTCACACTCAGTCTCTGAGAGTCCACAACCAACAAGTCTGTGATGACACACATGACACAACAAATCACTGTGACAGAGGACACTCCAAATTCATCTGGACAATTTGAGGACTAAAGACTTTCAGGTGAAGAGACAAAATGTGGTCAGATTATCCAGGTCTGTCTCCTCTGAGGGACCATGAGGCCATGTTGACCTGAAAACATTTGACTGTCTACTGTTTTGATTTTCACTGACTTGAGATCAGTGAACAGTGAAGCTGGTGAACATCATCATTCACTGATGCCTGCTGATGTCAGCTTAATGATGTCATCAGTCTTTTGGATTTTCACTATAAACACAACTAAGTGAATATTTATCTCAGGCAGCATTTGAATTATCTGAAAACAAACAGCTGACAGTGAAACACCATCTGAATCAGATTGGATTTAAACACATCAGAAGGATGGATGAGAATGAGAGTGGACTCACCGAGCCTTCCTGCAGTTCCTCACAGCTGGGATCAGTCTCCGTCGTCCCTCCTCTGATGTGTTGTACTTCTTCAGGTCAAACTCATCCAGAACATCCTCTGACATCTGTAGCATGTAGGCCAGACCTGAGCAGTGGATCAGGGAGAGTTCCTTCTCTGATCTGGTCTCTGACTTCAGGAACTCCTGGATATCCTGATGAACTGAGTGATCCTTCAGCTCCATCAGACAGTGGAAGATGTTGATGCTTCTGTCAGGAGAGATTTTCATCCAGCTCATCTTCTTCAGGTTGTTGATGGCTCTCTGGATGGTCTCTGGTTTGGTTTCTGTCTGACCCAGCAGACGTCCTAAGAGTCTCTGGTTGGACTGCAGAGAGAGACCATGAAGGAAACGGACAAACAGGTCCAGGTGACCATTTTTACTTTCAAAAGATTTCTTCAGGACTGCCATCAGAAAGTCCTCCAGGGCTGAATCTTGTTGTTTTTTTCCCAGAAAGTTCTTCAGGACCTTCTTGTTCCTGTTGGTGTGACAGTGGAACATGTAGACTGCAGCCAGAAACTCCTGAACACTCAGATGAACAAAGCAGTAGACTGTTTTCTGGAAGATCACACTCTCTGCTTTGAAGATCTCAGTACAGAGTCCTGAGTACACCAAGGCCTCTGTGACATCAAGACCACACTGCTCCAGGTCTTCTTGGTAGAACATGATGTTCCCTTTCTCCAGATGTTCAAACGCCAGCCTCCCCAGCTTCAGAAGAACTTCCCTGTCAGCCTCCATGAGCTCCTGTGGACTTGTCTCATGTCCCTCATGGTACTTGATCCTCTTCCTCCTGGTCTGCACCAGCAGGAAGTGTGAGTACAGGTCAGTCATGGTCTGGGGCAGCTCTCCTTGCTGGTCTGTAGTCAACATGTGCTCCAGAACTGTAGCGATGATCCAGCAGAAAACTGGGACTTGACACATGATGTGAAGGCTCTTGGACCTCTTGATGTGTGAGATGATTCTGTTGGACAGCTCTTCATCCCTGGACCTCCTCCTGAAGTACTCCTCCTGCTGGGCGTCAGTGAAGCCTCGGACTTCTGTTAGCCTGTCAACACATGAAGGAGGGATCTGACTGGCTGCTGCAGGTCTGGAAGTGATCCAGACCAGAGCCGAGGGAAGCAGTTTCCCCTGGATGAGGTTTGTCAGCAGCAGGTGGACCGATGACTCCTGTGTGACATCAGACACGACCTCCCTGTTGGTGAAGTCCAGTGAAAGTCTGCTTTCATCCAGGCCGTCCAGGATGAACAGAACTTTACAGGCAGACAGCTGCTCTGCTGTGATCTTCTGTAATGTTGGATGGAAAACATGAAGCAGCCTGAGAAGACTGTACTGCTGATCTCTGATCAGGTTCAGCTCCCTGAATGAAAGCAGAACCAGCAGACTGACATCCTGGTTCTCCAAGCCCTCTGCCCAGTCCAGACTGAACTTCTGCACAGAGAAAGTTTTTCCAACTCCAGCGACGCCGTTGGTCAGAACCAGTCTGATGGGACTCTGCTGGTCAGGTGAGACTCTAAAGATGTGGTGACATTTGATTGGAGCATCATGGAGGCTCTTCTTCTTAGAAGTTGTCTCCAGCTGCCTCACCTCATGTTGGGTATTCACCTCTTCACTCTGTCCCTCTGTGATGTAGAGCTCAGTGTGGATCCTGTTGAGGAGGGTTCCACTTCCTGTTCCTGTTCCTTCAGTCACATGTTGACATCTGGTCCTCAGACTGATCTTATGTTGATCGAAAACCTCCTGTAGAACACGATCTGCTGACAGAGAAGCGACAAAGTCAGACTGAAGACAGAGAGTCTGAGGATCTGACGAAAAAGTCAGAAGTTCAGTCTCACTCTGTTCAGGGCTGGTCTGTAGACCTGGTCTGGTTCTGGATCTTTGTCCACACTGGGGACAGGAGGAGTCTCCTGAAGAAGCAGACTGGTCCCAGTGTGAGGTGCAGCACTGTCTGCAGACCCAGTGTCCACAGCTGGTAGAGACTGGATCCTTCAGGACGTCCTGACACAGAGCACAGTGGGACGGCTGCTCCTCTTCAGAGACATGTCTTTTCCCCTTCCTGTCTCTTTGAAAAAAATTCTTTATAACTTACATGATCTGACTGATGTAATAAAATGTTTGGGCAGAAAAAAAAAAGCATCAGTAGTTTCTGGTGATAAAACCAGAAGATCCATCTCAGTGTCTTCCTGAAACTGCACTAATGATTCAGGATCATTAATATTAATCTATGAACAAATTTTTACTCTCATGTTCAGTCTCTTACTTTGTCTCTGAGGGTCCAGGTCCATTACTGAAGGATGGAGGATGATCTCTGGACCAGTCAGACTTCAGAGTCAGACAGGTTGTTACTGGAGACTCTGGTCTGGCCTCCTCTTCCTCATCACGGTTAATCATCTTCAAGACAGAGTCGCTCTGAGTGGGAAACACTTTCTCCCTAACAGAAGACAAAGAAGATACAGGACAAACCGAGAGCTGAAGATCTTTGTCTGAACCTGACAGGCTTGGGCACGTGACTGTGCCCAGGATCAACCTACAATCAAATCGTTTGTTACAGCATGAAAACCCACCCCTGCAAAGCTTAAACAAACACTGACGGAAAAGTGTGTCAGCTTTTGCTCTAAAGACATTGGGCCTTTTAAACCGACATCTCTCTTCATCATCACCATCGTCTTTACTGTCTTCAGTTTCAAAAAACTGTCCACTT
This sequence comes from Echeneis naucrates, assembly GCF_900963305.1. NCBI lineage: Eukaryota > Metazoa > Chordata > Actinopteri > Carangiformes > Echeneidae > Echeneis > Echeneis naucrates. Next base: position 9,841,522 of record NC_042512.1, on the reverse strand, counting down.
CAAAGGTTTTTGGTTTTGTTATCAAAAAGCAACAGAACTGAGACAATGCTTTCAGGAGACACAGACTTTGAATATTACATGTATTCAATTGATTAAGGTGATAAACAATAAAAAATATTTCCTAAATATATATACATATATATATTATTGTTGGCTCATCTTTGCTCTGGAACAATATGAAAATTACATTAATGTTACTGAACCAGTTTTCTTCCTCATCACAGGAAACAAACAGGATGTGATGAAGTTCTACTATCTGTCCACTAGATGGTGATAACCAACACAACCTCAATTGTTTGGTTTGCATTTAGTTTAAAATTTACTTCAGGGAAAATGTAACCATTGAAAAAGTAAGCAAAAAAGAAGAAGTTCAGTTTTACTGAAGGGGAAACAATGATTGATCAAACTGACAAAAGAAGACACACATTATTTGAAAGCCCAAGTTCTGACCTAAATGAAACAAGGTGGATGGCAGAAAGTAACTTTAGAAGAGAGCACTGTTAGTCCTCAGCGACAGATTGTCGGGGAAATGAAAAAGCAGCAGTCTGATTTAGAGCTGCAGCCAAGAAATACATTACTGCTCACAACATTAGTGTGCGATGCTGCTGGAGGAGGAGAGGGGACCCTGCTGCTCTCTACACTTGATGATCTATCCTTATCACACAGAATAATAATCTGACTGATGTAGATCATGCAGGTTTCTGTTTATTTCTATAAAGATCCTTATCATCATTATAATTATTAAAGTGTGCAGTGACATTTACTCAGGATAGAATTATATTCATTCTTATTAAAAAGAAAAGAATTCCTCAGACTTCACTATCTTCAGTTTTTCTTTAGTGAATTGTCAGATAACATTCTGTTGGTTTAACTGATGTGCTGATGTTTTCAGCAGTGATTTTATGAGTTCATGTCTTTATCACAAACATTTGAAGAGATCTTGTTACTAAGTAACCACATCATCCACAACCAACCCTCTTTATCTGGAATCTGAACAGGGAGCTGTGAGGAGTTTGATGGCTCATCATCACGATTAAACCATTCACTGACTGCAACATTTAAATTAATAAAACAGTTTATTTTAATAGTGAACATTAAACAGAACTGAGCAGTTTGTGTTCTTTTATCACTTTGTCTATCTCCCTGTCTTTTTGTCATGTTCTTCAACTCTTCAACAGCCAATCTGAGTTAGTACCTCTTCTTTATATATCTGAGAAGGTAGCTGGTTGAAAATGATCATCATGGCCCCAAATATGGGCATCACATTGTCAGTTTTCAAAGAAAATTTGTAAATATAAATACCTTAAATATGTCACGTTTTGATTTGTAGGAGTGAGATAGAGTGAAGTTCAGTATTTTATAGATAAATATAGCTAAATCTTTGAATATTCCCATTTTGTTGACTTTAAATCAGTTCAACATTCACTGACACAAACAGGATGAAGGCTGTTGGTTACGTTACCTGATGGTCGAACTGATCTTCATGCAGCTGATGAGTGAAGGTGAACTTTAACTGCAGCTTCCATGAAAAAACTAAAGACAATATATACATGTATATCCACAGAAGTCCACTGTGAGTCTTCGTCCCTCCACAGTCCACAGGGACAAACTGACAGTGAAATAATAATAATGTTAACACTCACCGGCCTCAGCCTTCAGTTTCCCTGCTTCTGCTCCGACAGCTTCAAAATGGAGGCTGAACTCTGAACACTTTTCCTCTCAGCTGCTGCGGTTACTGGAAGTCAGGTGGTCCCATCTGAGTGTGTGTGTGTGTGTGTGTGTGTGTGTGTGTGTGTGTTCCGTCTATTGTGTGTGTTTCCTCTGTTATGAGTGTAACCGGATTCCACTGGATGCGGAATGTCTCCAGAACTCCTCCGTACTCTCACCGATAAATATAAAGAGAACCAGATGATATTTATTGGGTCAAATCAGTAATTTATCATCCCTCCACTTACTCCTGCTTTGGTATTCCACGCTGCATCCTTTTTATGGGTGTCTTTACCGGATGTGGCGGATGATGGATTATTCTGTGATTTGGTCTCCTCGTCCATGGAGTCAACGGGATGACCTGTTGATTTCAGGTCTGTCCCCGTCCAGGTGTGTTTTGTTTTGAAAATACACTTCGCGCTATTTTCCGTCCCGCTCGACCTGTTCTGAGAGTCTGTTATGGGCCGTTTTCCGGCATCCGGAAATATTCGGACTCACCGTATCTGTTACTCTGCTGATCTGCTGCGGAGGGCTGCTGGATGCAGAAGCTGTTCCGGAGCTGTGACGCAGCGGAATTGGGGGTTAAATCTTTGGAGCTGACGGCTCCTTCAAACAATCTACCCCACGAAATAAAACTTTATTGATTCAGTCTGGTCAGCAGAATATAACCTGATGAAATCAGCAACATTAAACTGATGTTTCTACATGAATGCATCACTGATTCTAAAACCATAAACTGAACATGAATCCAGCACTCAGCGTTACAGCAGCACACCTCTGTTACTGTGGAGCTGTGTCTCTTTTCTACTTTATTATAGATGACAGAAAAAAACTCCAGATAAGAAGCGGCTGTACATGCAGTGACTAGTTCTCCTGCTCAGGTATCGTCTCTCAGGGCGTCATGTGTGGCTCAGTTGGTAGTGTGGAGGCCTGTAGAGGCTAACAGCTGAAATCCTGAGGTTGCTGGTTCAAAGGTCATCCTTTTCATCGGCCTCATCCACGGTGATGAGTCTGCCGACAGACAGGAGGTGACCACTGTTGTATCACTTGGAGATCACATGGAGAGCAGCTGTGTTTTATATTACAAGCAGCAGAGTTTCTAACATAACACATAACACATAAGCTGAGAATCAAACACGTTTTTAGTGGCTCCCTTTCGTAGCTCAGTTGGTAGCGTGGAGGACTGTATGTGATTTCCAGCGCCTCGGACTGCTCGGCCACACTACCACACACATTAGTCAGCTTCACTGCAATAATGCCACATGTCTCACATTTTCTAACTCCTCAAAGCTGTTTCCAAATGTTTGGAGCAGAGAATGGCAGAAAAGATGTCCTTGAAGCGTCCCGGACACACAACCAGTCAACGTGCAGCATCCAACCTCACAAACTCTCAAGTCCAGCTTCTTTCTATATTGGCATATAGTGAGCCACTAAACAAAAAAAAGTAAGACTTCCACCTGGAGTCTATCTGATGCCCACCAGGGGGGCGGGTCCATGGTTTTTGAAAGAAGTCAGATTGCATTGAATGGGGTTTCAGATGAGGCTTTAAAAAAACTGAAAGATACTTGATCAACAGGTATAACTCAGGGTGCAGCTCCTACATTGTCAGTTTCTGTAGTGGAGTAGTTGTCATGGTTGCCTCACATTTAAAAGGTCTTTAGCACAAAACTGAGCAGAAGCAACTTTGTTTTTCGATTGTGTTTCTGCAAAGGAACGGAAGTCAAAGTCGACTGCGCAGTGTCTTCGCTCTGTCACATGGAAGACTGTGGTTACATTCCCCGATGGGGAGGAAGCCCGTCTTTACTTGTACAAAAGTTTAGCATTCCTTTCAAAGACGTTGCATCCTGGCCGACTTCAATTTGGATTTCCATCAGTGGGACTAGAATGTCTGTGACATGAACTTGGTTGTCTTGCAAGCGTGTTTAAAGTGCTCTGAGCCAAATATGAATCAGACAGTAGTCTACATGTGATTCTTAATCATTATTGTAGTATATCAGTCTGGTTGTGTTAACTGCAGGATCGTGACAAGTGAAGCAAGCGCAGTAGTAATTTTATGGCTCATGCTGTGTTTGGGAGAAGGAAATTTGGTGATTGACTGCTTTTCACAGGAGACAAAATTTGGTAAGAGTGATGATGATCAGTTACTTATGTTGAAATATTTTAAGATCCTCTGTACATCTTTAGACTTCAGCGTGGTGCTGTGGCTTAGTTGGTCAAAAGCGCCTGTCTAGTAAACAGGAGATCCTTGGTTCAAATCCCAGCAACACCTCAGTTTAAGGTTGTCGAGGAAATACTCATGTAACTTCTTCTGCAGGAGTTCCATTAAAATTCTCTGACCAATCAGTTAATTGCACAGTCTTCATGTCTCCCTTTGGCACATCCTGGAGTTTTGTGGAAGAGGTGAAACCAAACCAGGTACTATCCAACAAAACCAGCTGAGTACAGTGCTGTGGACTTCAGCCGATAACAGGCTGAATGATTCCACAGCCAATGCTGTCAGCTGGTTAAAGCAGCCTGTTTACATCCCAGCAGTTCCTTGTTGAAGAAAAAAAAAACTACTTTTGGGTTTTCATCAGCTGTAGGTTACAATGATCAATATTAAAAGAAACAAACACACAGTGACTTTTTGCTCCATCACTGAAACAGGAAAAGTCATTTCCACCTCCTGCTTTGGAGCGTTATAACAGCTCTGCAGCAAGCTGAGCTCTCTGATCTGTACAGGTGAGCCATGAAGGCCAGCACGTACTTTGGCCTGTGAGCTGTGAAGCATCGGACACAAAAACACACAAAGACAACACATGATGCCCTGAGAGACGATACCTGAGCAGGAGAACTAGTCACTGCATGTACAGCTGCTGAGTTTTTTTCCAGTTTAATGTTGCAGCTGATTTCATCAGGTTATATTCTGCTGACCAGATTGAATCAATAAAGTTTTGTTTCAACACGTCATCACTTAAATGTTGGTTGTATTTTGCATTTGTCAGCTGAATCCACAGAGTCACTGAAATGATGAAGTAAATCCAGGAAAGGAAAAACATTTGGCTCTGAATCTCAATGTAGATTTGAACAAAGAGCTCCAGCTGAAGAAAACAATGCTGTCTGTTTCCAGATGATGAAGAACTCAGTTCTCAGTTGATGCTCAGTTATTTCCATCTAGTGGACAGATGGTAGAAGTTGATTCCTGAAAAGAGGAAGTGACTTTTCCTCAGATCAAACTGTTGAAGGAGAACGAGCAGCTTCTTCCTCACTGACTCACTCAACTTCTGTCTCCTGGGTTTGGATTTGAGCCTCTTTCTCAGGAGCACACACAGAAAAAATAAGATTTTCTATTCCAACAATATTCGTGATGTCCTCACGTATGAATGAATGTTTCACAAATGAGGCAGCAGCTACTCTTCCTGGGGTCCAAATGAAAATGCACATCTGCAGTCAAACAGGTTCAGGTAGATGCAGAGTCCTACATTAAAACAAACCACTTTACCATCAACCTCAACTGCATTTTTTGTAAACACTTGTTCTTATTATTAATGTTAAGACCCAGAAAGCAGCATATTTGATTGATAATCTGATCACAGATCAATAATCAGCCATTGGAAGACGCTCTGAAACTTTCTTCTGCAGTCAGAACTCATCCACCTTCAGACTGGACATCTTCTGACTGTAGAACTGGAGCTTTTTATACATCTCACTGCAGCACAATAAAGTCCTCTGTGAGTATTGTGTGTCCCACAGTGTACATGACATCTGAGCAGCAATACTTCCACCTGCTGGAGATTTATTGTTACTACAGCTGTAAAATAAATCTATCAGAACATGAACTCAGTCTGTAGAATTCAGAAGATTGATGTCACACTTTGTCCTGCTGTTATTGAATCAAATCCTACTTTAGGTTTTCTATATATTAAACTAATGAGCACTGTTGGGGCTCAAACAGAAAAAGACAAAGGCAAGATTTTTCTTTTTGCTTGCGTATGAAAACATGTAGTTTCATGGTGGTGGCAGGGGGCACTCAGACTTGAACTGGGGACCTCTTGATCTGCAGTCAAATGCTCTACCACTGAGCTACACCCCCCATAAACACACACAGCCCATCACTGCAGATCAGCAGGTCTGACTGAACTACACCCGTTTCACTGCAATAATGCCACATGTCTCACATTGTCTAACTTCTCAAAGTTGTGACTTTGGATGAAAGATACACTGTTACATGGATCAAAGGCAGCAGCTCTTCAGACTCACACATCATTCAAACCTTCAAGGAAGTGACACACTACGTTTGTCTTTGGAGCTTCATTAACAGAGTGCACTCTATTGTGGAGGTCATGAGAAAAAAATGGGAGGAGTCTTTGATCTCTGTGATGTCATGAGAACCTTTGTGACATCACAGAATCAGCATCTCCTTTGATGGTTACTGATGGAACAGGAAAAGGACAGACCCTGATATAATCTTGTGAACCCACAAGCTTGCCTTTTGTCTTTGTGCATTTACATCAGACTTTCCTTCCTTAATTGTAGATACCTAACATTCTGCCTAATACTATACTTACAGTAGTTGAATAGGGGTGCAGGTTATTGGACACATTATGTGAAGGGCTCGTCCGGGATTTGAACCCGGGACCTCTCGCACCCAAAGCGAGAATCATACCCCTAGACCAACAAGCCCTTGACACGCATGCGAGATGTAGCTGGATCGATGCCCACATTCGTCACAAATCCATGACTGTGGTGTTATCAGCACCACGCTCTAACTTGATGAAGATTTGATACAACCATTTTGTGGACTGAACTTCCATCAAAGGCTTGCAGAGAGACAACACGGTAAAGCAAAGCACAAAACTGTCCTGAGGATCTATCCCACATCGGTAACTCAAAGTGATGGTGGCCATTGGTGCAACTGAAAGTCTTGTGGAGAATGTGGGCATCGACCCCACTACCTCTCACATGCTAAGCGAGCAATCTACCATTTGAGCTAATTCCCCTGTATTAGCATACTAGCATGCAAGCTAAGCTTTGGGAAAAGGCCCTTTAACAACCTCTGAGTTCACCATCAACAGGTTTCAAAGATATTTAGAAATAATTCACGATGGCCTTAAAGGCAGATATTTAGGATAATTCTAGCTGGAATAGCAGGCTGCAACAGGAAAAGTTCTGCATGTCTCTGTCTCTTGATGGGCTAATTTTTCAGCAAATTTTTCGGCTATTGTTGTAGATTTTGTCGTCAGAATGGCCGAGCGGTCTAAGGCGCTGCGTTCAGGTCGCAGTCTCTCCTCGAGGCGTGGGTTCAAATCCCACTTCTGACAGAGAACACTTTTCTTTCACCCCAACTGCAGCAAGGTGTGTTTGGGGACAAAGTTCTTTTGGTCTACTTTTGACCGCCCAAACTTTTAAAAGACCAAAATTCCTTTGACATGTCAAAATATTGCCATTCTGTCCTTGGAAAATTGAAACAACCTGGTTTTGTCCACTCCACACGTTTGAGGAAATGCAAATTTTGAGCCTCTGTGCGATCTAATCAGGCGGTCTTTGAGTATTGTGGACTCACTTTGATGGGCAAATTTTTAAGCAAATTTCAGGCAGGAGTTGATCACACAACCATTATAATTTTAAGACTAAGCCACACAGAAAATATATATTACATAACAACTAATTATGCTTGGATGAATGAAATAGTATTTTTTTATTTAAAAATAAGTGAAAACACCAAGAGCAAGTGTGCATGTGGAGACATCCTCTTGATGATGAAATGAAAATCTGATTTTATTCCCATTTATATTTATAACTGTAAACTACCTCTTAAAGGTAAATGTAAAATCAATTGAAGAGTACATCTAAACTTACACGTTGACTTGAGTAGTAAATGCTTCTCATGCTGTTTCTCCTTTGCTGCTGCAGCGGTGTTATATTTACGGGGAAACATGTTCTCATCCTCTCCATGGGCCTGCTTTCAGACCTCCAACTCCCCTGGGTTGAAATAACTGGATCTCCATTGATGATGGCTTTTTATAGAGGTTATGATGCTGAGCTGCTTAAAGTGTCTGTCTTATAAACAGGACATCCTGCATTCAAACACCCGCAGTGCTTCACTCTCGGTGGAGTTCCTGCTCATCACTTCCTGTATTACAGCTTTTGCTTGCAGTTTCTGCCAAATAAGACACAAAACTTATTGTGATGTGAGTCTGAAGAGCTGCTGCCTTTGATACGTCACCTGATGATGTCACAATACTCACAGAATGAAACTCTTCCTTTGAAGCTGCTTCAAAGAATTTCCAAAATCACATGTGATTCAGATGTAAACACAAAGTCTGCTACACTTCAGAACAGCTGTGAAGCTTATTGATCATTCATTTGTTGATTATTAATGATCAGCTCAGAAGCAAACAGTGTATCTGAAGCACAGACTTGTGTTCAGTCAGTAATTTGGTAGGATGACTACACAGGATAAATCACTCCAAGCTGAGTGGATATTTGAGAGATCAGAGTGTTGCACATGATAAGCACTTCCTGTGCAAAAGGCCACTCAAGGCAGAGCAGTCTAGACCTGCTCTATATGTACTTGACGTAACTTCATAATGATGTTTTGACGTGAGTTTAAAAAAAGAGGCCAAAACATTAGGAGTTTGCTTTTAAGTGGACTTCAATGGCTGCTGTTTTGCCATCACATGTACACTTGTGTTCACTTTCGTAATTTGGTAGGATGACTACACAGGATAAATTGCGCCAAGCTGAGTGGATAGTTGAGAGATCAGGGTGTTGCGCAAGATAAGTACTTCCTGTGCTTCATTATCAACGCTGAAGATGGCGGGGATTGAACGCAGGGCCTCATACATGCAAAGCATCCACTCTACCACTGAGCTACATCCCCTGCGTGGTGCACAATGCCCGCTGGAAACTAATCACTAAACTGTTACAAAGGAAATGATCAATCTGCAGTCTTTGCTCTGATCATTGTAACTTTGTGTTATTGTTGTATCTGATAAGTTAAGCTGCACTTCTAATGACCACCAGGGGGCAGTTCCACTGGTTGGAAAAAGACTTCAGGCTGCATTGAAGTCTACAAAACAACACCAAGGTCTGAGAGGCTGCATGTGGCCAGTATGGGGATTGAACCCATGACCTTGGCGTTATTAGCACCACACTCTAACCAGCTGAGCTAACCGGCCTGTGTGAAAGCATTTTTTTGGCTTATTTTTACAAATCTTTAACCAGCTAACAGCATTGGCTGGGAAATCATTCAGCCTGTTACCGGCTCAAGTCCACAGCACTGTCCTCAGCTGTTTTTGTTGGATAGTATCTGGTTTGGTTTAATCTCTTCCACAAAACGTCAGGATGTTCCAAAGGGAGACATGAAGACTCTGCAGTTACCTGATTGGTCAGAGAGTTTTAATGGAACTCCTGCAGAAGAAGTTACATGAGTTTATCTCAACAACCTTAAAACAGGTACTGCTGGGATTTGTATATACATCTATATACAGAGGATCTGTTAATGGAAGTGTAATGTGTATACTGCAGCTGAGGTTGATGGTAAAGTGGTTTGTTTTAATGTCGGACTCTGCATCTACCTGAACCTGTTTGACTGCAGATTTGCATTTTCATTTGGAAAGGAAGGGAGAGTAGCTGCTGCCTCAGTGACAGCTAATGGGGATCCTAACAAGTGATAAACAATAGACAGACATTTCAAAATGTATTCTTTCCTCAAATGTTCCTAAACTTCTATTAAAGGCAGCATTATTGCAGCAGGCAGCACTCTATGGTGGAGGTCATGAGAAAAAAGTGGGAGGAGTCTTTGATCTCTGTGATGTCATTAGAACCTTTGTGACATCACAGAATATATAATAGGCATATGAAGTATGCCTTTCTTTGTTTGTGTACCAACAGCCTGAGCTCTGGTTCGGACTTGTGTGGTGTTTTGTATTGATGAACCTCATTATTTACACACACAACACAAGACACATTCCCCCTTCAGGAATTGAAATCCCAGTCTTCCACAAGACAGGCGGAGATCCTGTCCACATCGGGGTTTAGACAAAGGACATCCCTGGGTGGGCTTGAACCCCCATCCTTTCAGATAACAGCCGAACACGCTGACCGATTGCACCACAGAGACATGTTGACCTTTCTGTGTTGCTGTGTTTCTGTTGATGGTGAACTCAAAGGTTGTCAAATTGTATTGTCGTGGAGACGTGGAAGGTCGAAGGGTTTTTAAGATGATTTGGTCCTTTTGGCACCATCAGCCTGAGATCTACAGCGTTCGTTGGATCGGTTTGCAGCTGAGCTACATGACAGCCTGCAGCCACAAAGGCAGCTCGTCAACATGGAGAGCAGCAGCTTTGATCTTACAGGGATTTGAAGTCGTCATCTTGTGCCTTCAGATGTGCAGTCAGAGATGCTAAGATAGTCCAATAGTCCTCCTTAAATTCTGAATTTGTCTGTGATGTGAAGAAATGAAATGGATCATCAGAAAAACACTTCCTGCTGCACCACAGAGTATGTGAGGGTTTACCAAAAGTGCAAACAGACGATCTGACCCTGACGTGAGTTGAACACGCAACCTTCTGATCTGGAGTCAGACGCGCTACCATTGCGCCACAGAGTCACACAAAGGATTAACAGTTTAACTCACAACCAGTCTGTGTGAGGCCCCGGGCTCAATCCCCGCCATCTTCAGCATTGATAATGAAGCACAGGAAGTACAGGAAGTAGGAGCCTCTTTCTCAGGAGCACACACAGAAAAAATAAGATTTTCTATTCCAACAATATACGTGATGTCCTCGCGTATGAATGAATGTTTCACTGATGCAGATTTTTACAGAACAACATCAACAACTCATAACTCCACAACGAGACTGTGTGACGTCACTGGAGATCAAAGGCATTTCCTGTCTTTCATTGATCTCCAACGCAACACAGATTCATATGTCACTCTTTATGAAGCACAGGAAGTACAGGAAGTAGGAGCCTCTTTCTCAGGAGCACACACAGAAAAAATAAGATTTTCTATTCCAACAATATACGTGATGTCCTCGCGTATGAATGAATGTTTCACTGATGCAGATTTTTACAGAACAACATCAACAACTCATAACTCCACAACGAGACTGTGTGACGTCACTGGAGATCAAAGGCATTTCCTGTCTTTCATTGATCTCCAACGCAACACAGATTCATATGTCACTCTTTCACGTTCGCTTCAAATGGATGAGCACAAGCGCACAAAGACAGAAATGTCCCTGGATGATAAGTTAAGGACCATAAACTTTCTATGAAAGTGGATGAGTAGGTTAAAAAGTACTGAGACGGTCTCTCTCTCTCTCTCTGTTGTCCCTGCTATTCTTCATATTTGATCATAAAATCTAGAAGGTCAGAATGACAACAAGCCCTCTTCTTGCTTACAGAAGACTCAACTATTTTAACACACATGGGGATCAACTGAGAGAGACTCATTCATTCAGAGACACACTTCACTATAAATCCTAGAGATGCCGGGGATTGAACCCGGGGCCTCATACATGCAAAGCATGCACTGTACCACTGAGCTACAGTACACAGGAGTCAGCTTAGTTTTTAGTATTGTGACATCATCAGGTGACATCATCAGGTGATGGATCAAAGGCAGCACCTCTTCAGACTCACACTTCACTTCAAACCTTTGAGGAAGTGGGACACAATTCTGAGGAGCACAAAAGTTCACTGAGAGACAGACTGCAGAGAAACTGGCAGTACTGAACAGAACATCCTGCATTCAAACCCCAGCAGTGCTTCACTCTCAGTGGAGTTCCTGCTCATCACTTCCTGTATTACAGCTTTTACTTGCAGTTTCTGGACAAGACAAAGTGGTTGTTGCTGTGTTGAGCAGATGGAAATGTGGTGATTGGCCACTTTTCACAGGAGACAAACTTTGGGAAGAGTCATGATGGTCAGGCAGTGACATTGGCAACGCAATACTCAGGGCTCGTGAAAAAAGCTCGTGAAAAAAGTACCCATTTAAAATCAATATGATACCAAATATGATATAGGAGGAATATCCAATTATTAAAATTAATTATTAAGTTGTTGTGATGGTTCAGAAATTAAATAAAATCGGCCCCCTTGTCCGGCCACAGCAACCGTTTAGCTGTCTTTCCATCTTCCATCTTACATAAATAAAAAAATAAAACGTCACTCACTGTTGAAATAGAAAAAAACTTAATTTATAATGGGTTATAGTTTTCAATAAAATAATTGGATTCTATATTCAATTTCTAAAACCTAATAAATATAACCATATGAAACAGCCAAATGACAACATTAATGATGTTTTAAATGACAGGAAAGCCCGAAAGCAATTTCCAACGTTATGGGAGTTCTATGTTCGTCATTCAGGCTACCCAACTCGTCCAGAATGACGAATAAAGGGTGCTCCCTGAGCCTGTTGACGCATTGGGAGTGAGAACATGTTGGAAAAACATGTGACATGCTTCTTATGTGAGGTGATCATCAGGGATCGCCTCTCTGTTCAGCTCCATTGGGTCATACAGTCCAATATGTCCCATGTGGTCTGGCAGTGAGGATTCCTGTTTTTCACCCAGGCGGCTTTCAGAATGAGGGTCAGCAATGTAAGGATCTTGTACAGAAGTCATGTGGTTGTGTGATGTTGTGGTGACCCCCAAACAGGACACAACCTCAATATCATGACAAGTCATGCTGCTGAACAATTAATGCTACAAGCTCTTTCTGTAGATCAAAGCGTTAAGGAGTTCAAACACAGCAAAACATACTGAATGATAAAAATGAAGATTTGAAGAAGGAATTAAAATAGAAGTGATGAACTGTGGATGGCAGCCTGCTGTTGATGCGACCTGTCAGTGTTTCAAGGTAAACATACATTATGCAGACCTGACCACTGTTGTATCTGTTAGATCTTCAGTCATTCAGCCATTAATGCTGGATGTTCGGTCCAAAAGTCTCCAAAGTCCCACAGTGAAGGCTTCAAATTCACATCTCTCACAGTGTTATCATGACAACAGAAAGAATATTTGGACAGACTAAGGTGAGCTGAACACAGATGAAGAAGGGATTCCAACCCACGTGTGCAGAGCGCAATGGATTAGCAGTCCATCACCTTAACCACTCGGCCACCTCGTCATGTTTGTTGTCAAAAAGATGTGGTCTGAACGTTAGACTGATCAGTGGTTCTGCCTTGAGTGGCCTTTTGCACAGGAAGTGCTTATCTTGTGCAACAATCTGATCTCTCAAATATCCACTCAGCTTGGAGTGATTTATCCTGTGTAGTCATCCTACCAAATTACTGACTGAACACAAATGTACATGTGATGGCAAAAAAACAGCCATTGGGAAGAAGCTGCATTGCCTGAACAGGGACTTGAACTCTGGATCCTCAGATTAAAAGTCTGATGCTCTTCAATAAGCTCTGACTTCATTCTCCAAGCCATGTCCCATCATGAGGCATGAGTTTTTCAGCAGCACTGATTAACAGGAAAACATGGAGAATGTTGTCTATAATATCTATAATATTGATTGTTGTAACCTACAGCTGATGAAAACCCAAAAGTAGTTTGTTTCTACAACATCTGACTTTAGCAACAAGGAACTGCTGGGATTTAAACACAGGCTGCTTTAACCAGCCAACATAAACAACCTTTATCTGCATTGAAATCATTCAGCCTGTTACCGGCTCAAATCCACAGCACTCTACTCAGCTGTTTTTGTTGGATCGTATCTGGTTTGGTTTCACCTCTTCCACAAAACTTAAGGATGCTCAAAAGGGAGACATGAAGACTGTGACAGTTAACTGACGGGTCAGAGAGAGTGCTGCGTCTTTTTAACACACAAACAAAGAAAGGCATACTTGTGGATTCACAAGATTATATCAGGCTCTGACCTTTTCCTGTTCCATCAGTAACCATCAAAGGAGATGCTGATTCTGTGATGTCACAAAGGTTCTAATGACATCGCAGAGATCAAAGACTCCTCCCACTTTTTTGTCATGACCTCCACAGTCGAGTGCACAATGTTAATGAAGCTCAAAAGACAATCATGGTCCTGCCAGATACCTTTGAGTTCTGCTGACAGAAGCAAGAACAAAACTGGAACTATTTGGACTGAACTGGATTTGAAACCTTCACTGTTAGACTTTGAAGAAGTGGGTGGTGAACATCCAGCATGAATTTAGACATCCACCCAGTGGTAGTGTGGCCGAGCGGTCCAAGGCGGTGGGTTAAGGCTCCAGTCTCTTCGGAGGCGTGGGTTGGAATCCCACCACTGCCAGTTGGTTTTTTGTCAATGAAAACTAATCGGCTAATTGTCTCCCTGTGAAAACTCGTCGTATGAGTGCATGAAGATGTTTAATTCTATCAGGGTGAAATATGATTTCAATACACTCTGACTCATTCAACCTCAATATTTCATGGTGTGGTTGAAAGAGGATGGAGAATATTGGAAATGTAAGTAAAAAAAACCTGAGCTTGAACCTCACTCAGATACTACCTCAACTTCCTTCGACGTATTAGAACAGAATGACTGAGAACCTACGCAGATGTCTTCCACAACAATTTAGGATGAGCACCCTCAGAATAGTATGGGAGGGTTCTCACCTGAGGTCTCCGGTTTGATGTGGGTCAAAATTGCAGACTACAGAATTAACCTGTTATAATGTGAATAGATGGCAAGAGGGTTAGGGTTTCCCCGCGCAGGTTCAAATCCTGCCAACAATGATTGGTTGTTTTCATTGACCAAGTTTCCCAGTTGTGGAGCTACAGAGCATGTTGGAGAATCTCTGTAATCTGCATGACCTGAAAGTATGACAGTTAGGACTCATCTAAGAGGATCAGATGACTCACTGGTACTGAGTTATCATTATCAAGGCCAGTGATGTGGATGTGATGTGTGGATCGGTTCACAGCTGAGTGTGAGCTGAGTGTGAGGCTTCTCCGGTGTGTTGAGGGGCCCTTGCTGGCGGTCTGTTCCCCTGAGGTTAGTCTGTGTTGTGCAGGGTGCGTAATTCAGGCATTTTTATCTCCCTGTGAACAAAAGTTACAGAAGGCACTGAAAGATGATACCAACACAGTCTACGCAACAACCATTAAATTACTATTTCTCTTCAGTGGAGCAGGAACTCCTGAGTAGAAGCCTGAGTAGCTCAGTCGGTAGAGCATCAGACTTTTAATCTGAGGGTCCAGGGTTCAAGTTCCTGTTCAGGTGATGCAGCTTCTTCCCTTTAGTGGTTCACATTACAGACTCCACAGCAGTGATAGGTGACACTGATCTATGAAATAATGAAACCATGAGTCTTTCATGTTCAAAGGCAGTAAACTTTGATCAGTGTAGTTTGTTATTTGCATCACTGCCTTAGCAGAGGATGGTTTCCATCATCCACCTCTGGGTTTTGGGCCCAGCACTCTTCCACTGCTCTACTGCTGCTTCACACTCAGCTGTGAACCGAACCAATGAGATCCCCGGCATCTCCAGCAGTGATAATGAAGCACATTGTCAGGAGGGACACGTCACAGGCTCCAGTGGAGCGGTAATTTAGGGATCAGAGTGTTGGAAAGCAGAACTCTTTCCTGTGCTTCAGATACACTGTTTGCTTCTGAGCTGATCATTAATAATCAACAAATGAATGATCAATAAGCTTCACAGCTGTTCTGAAGTGTGGCAGACTTTGTGTTTACATCTGAATCACGTGATTTTGGAAATTCTTTGAAGCAGCTTCAAAGGAGGAGTTTCATTCTGAGTATTGTGACATCATCAGGTGATGTATCAAAGGCAGCAGCTCTTCAGACTCACATCACAATAAGTTTTGTGTCTTATTTGGCTCCATTTGATGGAAGCTGTGAATCGCAGGATTCAGGGGGAATACATCCATACATACATCTTCACTGAAATAATGAAACCTGTGAGAAAGCTCAAAGCTGTGTCCAAAGGTTTGGAGGAGTGAATGGCAGAAAGATGTCTTTGAAGCCATTTGGACACACAAGCAGTCAGTGTGCAGCATTCAACCTCACAATATTTCATGTGGACTGGACTCACTTTGATGGGCTATTTTTCAGCTTCTGTCGTCAGAATGGCTGAGCGGTCTAAGGTGCTGCGTTCAGGTCGCAGTCTCCCCTGGAGACTCCAGGACAAGTATCAAATATGACGAGGTGTCCGAGTGGTTAATGTCTCAAAAGTTAGGTTAGCTCAGCTGGTTGGAGCGTGGTGCTAATAACCCCAGTCATAGATTAGATCCCCACTCTGCGATAAATGACATTCTCCATGTTTTCCTGTAAATCAGTGCTTCAAAAATGTTGAAATGGAAACATAAATGTTGCTGAGTGTTATTTTCCCATTTGTTTTTACTTCTTCTACGATACAGATACAGACGGTTTCAGAGAACAACTGCAGAGATGACCCTTCTGCTTTGTTGAGGTGATGAGGAGGAACTCCACTGAGAGCGAAGCAGCTGCTCCTTTCTGATGCTCCACTGACTGAGCTACAGATGATTCAGTAACAGCTGAGTTATCTTTAGT